>NW_027192535.1:498002-583638 GCF_041956765.1 Thermoascus crustaceus | reverse complement strand
AGCACGCGCCCCAAATTCTCAGAAATCTCGCAGATGAATCCCTACTATAGGGCCATTAACAGTAAAGGATGCAAATCATCAGATTGCTGAACGCGCTGAGGCTGAACGAAAAAAGATTATTTCCCGTGTCCGGAAACGCCAATCTTCAAAGCCAAATTCAACCACTATACACAAATCGGATACTGTTGAAAATACTCAGGGAGATAGCCAGGATCCAGGCGATATTAATGCGCTATTTAATGTATTTAAATACTAATCTAGTTGTTGAGAAATTTGACAAAATAGTAAAAATCTTCCGTTGTGGTGAAAAACTCCGTTGTGGTGCAACGCACCAACACGGGCAGGTGTTGGGGCGGGAGCACGGCTACTGTACAGCTGGTCTGATCCTAGGAAAAATAAATCATCCAAAACATGGCCACGAATGGCAGTCTTTCCACAGAGACATCTATAAATTTACTCCAAAATCCATCAAGGACTGATACGAACGAGATAATAATAGCGATAGCCTACCCATAGTTTTTTCCCCTCCCCGTCTGCAGTCTTTTAGCGAGTCAGGAAATCCTCGACCTCAAAGGAAACTCTTCTCAGGGCTTTCTCTTCGAGATCCGCAGAAGATCCCGCTGCCCTCCTGACAACTAGAGTCCGCGCATCATTCAGACGCACCTCAACGGGATTGCCAGAGCCGTACCTCTCCAGCTCCTCCCTCTCACACTCGCGTATATATACGGTGATATCCGGACCGATGCAGGCCCGCCAGAGCGACGCCATCCATTGCCAATGGTCCAGGGGCGCGTAGGAGTCATCAATAGGGACGGCGCAGGCGAACGCATCCGCAGTCGTCAGCTGGTACTGGGGAACGAGAGCAATGGGGATCAGGCTGGGACTCGCAGATATCGGGCCAGCAGCTGCACCCCCATTGGGCTGCTTCTGCAAATTCAACAAGGGCGAGCCGGTATGGAGCTTGGTCGTCTTTGGGACGGACGACTTCGGCGAAATACCTGATGAGGGCTCTTCGGCAGCAGAGCTGGCCTCTCCGGGGAATGATTCAGACGGCGAGCGGATGAAATGGATGATTTCCTCGGAGACGCGATGCCACGCAGAGATGGTGTTGATGTAGTCGATTGTGGCATCACGCATTTCTCCATTCTTTTGACGTGGCGGGATCTTAGGCCCCTCGAAGACACGGACGGAGTACTTCCCTTCCTTGGTCAAGAGGCTGCCAAGATACTTGACCATGACCTTGACCGCCGCAGAGTCCTGTCCGTCCACGGCAATCACGGTACCTTTGTGCTGAGATTCTGCAGATCTCGGGCTAGATACGAACGGGGGAGATATCTTGGCGAGCACTTTGATCTTGTTGAGAAACGGGATTGTCATCACCATCGCTTCTACATCTTGCCGGTCCGGCTGAGAAGAAAGGGCCGTCTGCAACGGTGGGAGCGTAAGACTCGGGTCATGAGATCGGTACTGCCTGGGTGGAGGGAGCATAGGGAAAGGGCCTCGAGACTGCGTCGACTCTCCACGCAAGCCATATGTCCTTTGTGGAGAGGCCGGGTATGGCGTGTCGGGGCTGCGATCCCGATAACTACCATTATAGATGCCATTAGCATTGAAACGGCGACGTTTGGGTTCGGGAGACCGAGAGCCATTCTCTTCCCAATTGCGGTGACGGGAAGCCCTGTGGTCGATGCCAGTGTACAGCTTGACAGGGCTCGGGGAGCGAACGGCATCTTTCGTCCCGCGGGAAGGCAGGGTGCGCGCCGGAACGGAGCTAGAGTTGGGAGACCGAGTACTAGAAGTCGGCTGTGCACTTGTAGGGAAAGGCGTGTCCGGGGTCGAAGGGGGATTCATGATACGTCCACCACACCGATTACAGACTGTAGCTCCGGTAGGATTGTGGCTTATGCCGGAACTCGTCGCGCTGCGGGAACCCCCATCCCGTCCATATCGACGAGGTTGATAGCGGTAGTCAGGATACTGTTGTTGATGTCGGGCTTTCTCTTCCTGCTCACAATGGTCAGGCCATACAGTCCGAGGGCAACTATGTCATAATACGCTAGATTACCTCTGCGAGAGCTTTCCATTCGCTCTTAGTCTCGTTCGGGAGCGCCCTCCACTGCTCCCCGATGATCTTAGATATCTCGGGATTCGCAAGTCCTGGGTTCTGGGCTACAACAGCAGCCTGATAATGCTGACGATAGAGTATGAAAGCTGTTTTCCGACCGTGAGTCAACTTTTTGAGGAGCATTGGAGAAGAAGGTAATTGAACAGAGACACCGCGGTACGCCAAAAGCTCCCAGAAGGAAAGAGTATCGAGAACGGCGACTCACCATTTCGGGGTCTGGGTATCTTTGGATCGGGTTGGCATAAGCAGAACTGGACGACGGAATCCTTCGATGGAATTAACCTGGAGGGGCTGGAGGAAGAGAATCGACAATGGAGGGCTACATCCTCCATCAACAACGGAGCCACTCGCTTCCTCGTTAAGGATGCACTCGACGATATCTCGTTCAGGGCAACCTTCTCACGATTGGCGGCGGAAGAGAGATGCGAAAGAGCCGCCGACGAGGTTGCAGGATCGGTGCCATACTTGCTGGTGGAAGGGCCGGCTGAAGCGCTATCGGCTCGGTCCGCTACGGTGACCTTGGAGAAATGGTCGTTCATAATCTTGTGCTCCAGGAGATTGCTAGTTGGTCGTCTGGGCAAGTTGTTCCTCGCGGGGTCATAGTACAGGGCGGCGGGCTTGGGGAGAACTCGATCGTAAGACATGAGAGGGAAAAGCCAGAGGGGAGATGATGGGCCTTCATAAAAGAAACAAAAGGGAAAAAAGGGAAATGGTACAGAAAAAGGCGATGTCCTCAAAGCTTTTATCGTGATACTCTTGCCATTCGAACCGCCACTGCTTTTAGACACAAGCTGATCTGAACGTGGTGGCCCATGAGGCCAAGGAGATCAAGCCCTTTGTTATAGACCCCGTTCCTACTTATTTAGGAACCCCCCTAGTTCTTTGTCTCCAGCCGGAACAAGTCCTCATTGCAAACAATCAGCGTTGACCGATGGGGTCAAGAGCGGATGGGGTCGCGGTTCCTTCAAGGCAGGCGAACAATTGTTTTGGGTTCCTTTGTCTGACAGTCGACCGAATGCGGCGTGCCGCAGGCATTCCAATTTCCGCAGCTCTTTGACAGAAAACGTCCAATCACCACCCGCCCTGGAGCATGAGACATACAAACGGCCATTGGCCAGGCTGATCTGCAGCTGTCACTTGTCAAGGCCGATAAGGCGACTGCGGCATGGAAGGTTCAGATTCAGAAAAGCCTAATCGTAATCGGGTAGCGCGGAGTGCTCTTACACGCAGATCGATGATGCTGCAGACTAGCAGAGATGCCAGAAGTCTAAGCCCACACAGGATCACATTCCGATCGCCTCGATGGGGTAGATCTCATCACGCGATCCGCCGTATCTTGCATTGAGTTTAATGCGCTCCGTGAAGCTTAGCAGTTACCGGTGTTCGGCTCGACGAAGACGGGTGGTGTTTCTCGGTACCGCCGGCGCTACTGATGGCGAGTTGGGTCTTGAAATAAAACAAAAGTATAGCCCCCGCTGCTACACCTCCTTATCCTCAGCCGGGAGGTTCCAGACACCCCGACATCGAGTGACGAGGGTCTGGCTATAACCAAACCGCAGCGATAGATGGCGTTTGGCCGTTGCAAACTAGGCTGCTGGAGATTCTAGCTCCCGAAAGACCGGAAGTCCTTAGCGGACCATATCCGTTTTAAGCTGCAATATCCCTTGGGTGATGCTTTGAGGTGGTCACTTGGGCCTGGTTCAACCAGAGGTCTTTAATGCCATGAAAGATCTCTGTGCCCATCAAACGGTGAGCTGAAGGGCCAAGATGCATGTCATTCCTGCACAAGGGTCAGCGTCAAAACTCCTCTGTTTCGGAACTGCTCGAGATGAATCCTCACCAGAACAGGTATTTCTCGGGGTTTTCGCATCGCTCACCGCCCCAAAACCCCCATTTCTTGCGGCGCATGACGCAGGGCTTCTCGACATTCTCCCAGCCTGGATCCTCGTTCTTCCCTAGACCGGTGGCACCTTCCATACCGGCTGCAAAGAGCTGCCACTCACGGATCTGGTCGAGCATGAAAGCATTGGTGTCGAAGAGATAGATGGTACCACGATCCCAGTCTTCCGCTCTGTCGCGAAGCATATTGTTCCAGTAATTGACCAGCCTAACTGTGTTTTTCTGCTTCTCCGACGTAGGTTCGAATGCAGGGAAAAATGTCACGTCTACAGTTGTGGTCAGAATGACTTTCATGTCCTTTGTTCCCCATTTCTCAGACAAGGTGTCAAGTTGCTCGAATAGGGTGCCTATGCTGCGCTCGATCGATGCCTTGGCCAGGTCGTAGGTCTCCTCCACGAGATTCCAGATATCCCAAACGCCGAAAGACACAGTAATGATCGTATTATTCTGCCGGAGGTGGATGTCATCATCGGATAGTGATCGCATGGAGTCTTGCTCTGCGGCGATCCATTGGCTCATCTGGGATCTAAGATCTGCCAGGGGCCTCCGGTGCCAACTGATACCTGGCCCGACAAGATCCAATTCGGTATTGTCTATAACGGACCCTACATTTCCCCCTAGCGGGAACGTAGCTGTCTGCGCCAGGTTCTCATGGTGACAGGAAAACTACAACAGCCAGCTGGTTAGCTATAATCCGCCTGGCGGGATATTATTTAATTCTTACCATTGAACAGAGCCAGTCCGTCCAGACCTGGCCCTGAATGTCACGGACACTGTTGTCACTCCATGAATCACCAAACACGACCAACTTTTGGTCGAAGCTGCCGGTAGCCTGGAACCCGGTGTCGGAACCAGCGGGAGGGACTTGACGGTACCGCTGGGAGGTCAGCACCCATGCGGAGTACAGAATGCTACATGCTGCCAGAGCGCTGAGAATGTGGAATTTGCTCAGAAAACGCATGAGGCAATTCTCCCGAGAATAAAAAGAGGGTTACGATCAGGCTCGCGGGGTCGACCGTACTCGGTATAAAACAATGCAGGAACGCGTGGGAAGCCCGAACGCCTCTGACCTGGAATCGGCGGCGGGACGCCTCAGCAGCAAACGATCAGAGAAAGAATTTTTTTCCTCTCCGCAGCTGTCACCCGATGTCTCGCACAGCTGCAGGATCAGTGCGCAAAATGTAAGATAAGCAGGAATTTCTACCCCGCAGGTCGCAAAGTATGAAGTCGCGCGAGACTCGCAGGACTGATAGGAAGGGAAAAGTTATCGAGAAGTATGAAATGAGTGTGTCTGACAATGGAAAAAAGGCACAGAACAGGGAGAGTGATAAAAAGAAAAGATAGGATACATGATAAAAGGTGCCAGGAAAGAAAACCCCGTAAGCTTAGGGGTTCTCAGTCTAGACAGCTCTTCGGCCCTGAGGGCCGCGCGGCATTGACGTTGACTCGTGCGCTGTCGCGTGCCGCTGCGTCCGACCCCGAGGCTTGTCCTCAGCTCTGATGAAACTATAACTTGCTATAGCCTTTCTCGGCCTGGAAGCGGGATCCTGGATGGCGCCGGTCGAGTCTAAAAAGGGGATCTCCGGGACATCGGATAGAAGACACTGTATGGAGTACAATTCCGACGTATCCGGAATTTTTTTTGTCAGGTAAAGAGCTTCCTACGTGGTTCGGTTTCCCCGTATGCTTGGCGAACCATCATCTTAACGGTGAGAGAGCCTCGTAAGGAGACTGCGGAGCGCGAATGCTTAAGGCGTCCATACTTAGTTCGGAGTGCTTCCAGCCTCGTGCCCAGGAGCTTCTTGTGTGGCTGCGTCTGCGACCGCCTGGGAAAGGGAGCTGAAAAAAGAATAACTAGCGCCAAGCGCCGTCTCTGCCTCGAATCCGACATCTCAGGCTATTATTGGCTGTCTTGCCGTGCACCTGGTGGTCTGACTCTCCGCAGTGTCTGGGCTTGCAGGCCCACCTAACCGTGCGGTCTCTCGAGAGCATACCACCTAAATGGCATGCATACACTGTGTAGAGGTCCCATAAGATGGGGAGTTCTGTTCTGCGGATAAAACGGTGTTCTATATATTTCGTCAAGATATTTCACACCTATCTCAGGAGTTGATCTTACTAGGTTTCTGACCATATCTACCTGAGATATAGACCATGCACCTCGTTCTAGGCCTCAGGTACCAACTCCATCGATGGGCCTCGGGGTATTATCCTCCGATCCAAGTGTTAAGGGCAGTTGTGTACGGCGTATCAGGTATGCTTGCAAAGCGCAAGCGTCTACTTTGGACAATGTAAGAGTTCGATGCCATTCCACCGCCATTGGGTCGAACAGCAGTACTTCATACGGTTTTTCAGTCTTGAGGTGCTGTTAGCATAACAGGTGAATTCATGTTGCGTTCATCAGGTTCCCGCTGAGCATGAAATGAATAGCAGCTGAACACTGTCGTTGCAGTTATCCTGAGCCTGGGTATGACGCTGCAAACGGCTGGTCAACGGTGTCATCCTTTCCGTAAAGAACGGCAGCACTGGAGCATCTCGAGACCAGTGTCCAGGAATGGGTCTCTTTCTTTGTGTTAGCAACAGGTAGCTCGGAGATATATTCCATCAATCAACTTCTTGAGTAGGGACGGAGTCATCGATGTCATCGACGGAGATGAAAGAAAGTCAGGAAGACGAGCTCCAGCTGCTCGTGTGCGCGTCCGAAACAGGAAAGCGGGCGCTGATATAAGCAAACCCTACCCGCCAAGGGCGTGTGCGCGAAAGCGGGTTAGCGCGGGTTAGTCAGCCGCCCACACATGGGAAATCTCGCTACACCAACGCCAAAAAATCCCACGAAAGAACGAAGTCCCGACGACCCTCAACCTCCTCGATCTGTCGACAAATCCGCGCTGCCGTCTTGACCGCGCATCTCCGTCAAGATGAAGCTCAACATCTCCTACCCGGCCAATGGGTCGCAGAAGCTGATCGAGGTCGACGATGAGCGCAAGCTCCGTCCGTTCATGGAGAAGCGCATGGGAACTGAAGTCAGCAACACCCATCCCTTCCCTTTCCCGATGATGCCTCGCAGCAGGCGTGCCAGGAACAGCCGAAACTGATTGGAATTTTTTTTCTGGGTTTTATAGGTTCCCGGCGACTCCCTCGGCGATGAATTCAAGGGTTACCTCTTCAAGATCACCGGTGGTAACGACAAGCAAGGTACGACTGGATTTGTCGATATACACCTATATCGAGAATATTATTGAATATGGAGCAATTTGGCTGACCGTGCAATAATAAAGGTTTCCCCATGAAGCAGGGTGGTATGTTTTGGACCGATCTCTAGAACTACACGCGATGCCCAAAGCTCATGACTATTTCGACAGTTCTCCTTCCCACCCGTACCCGCATGCTCCTTAGCGACGGCCACAGCTGCTACCGCCCCCGCCGGACCGGAGAGAGGAAGCGCAAGAGTGTCCGTGGAGGTACGTCCGACTACTACTCCAATGAAACAATAGATGGGTCAAATACGGCAGGGATCCTGACAAATTGTTTACAGCCATCACCGGTCCCGACCTCTCTGTTCTCGCCCTCAGCATCATCAAGCAGGGTGAGAACGAACTTCCCGGCCTGACCGACGTTGTCGTCCCCAAGAGACTCGGTCCCAAGCGTGCCACCAAGATCCGCAGATTCTTCAACCTCGACAAGAAGGACGACGTCCGCAAGTTCGTCATCCGCCGCACCATCGCCAAGGAGGGCAAGAAGGAGTACACCAAGGCCCCCAAGATCCAGCGTCTGGTCACCCCTCAGCGTCTCCAGCGCAAGCGTCACAGGATCGCCCTCAAGCGCCGCCGTGCTGAGGCTGCTAAGGAGGCTGCGTAAGCTACCCCTTTTCTCCCCAGGCCTCTGTCCTATGGAACAAACTAACCGCACATGAAACTCAACAGTAACGAATACGCCAAGCTGCTGGCTTCCCGTGTCCAGGAGGAGAAGGCCAAGAAGACCGAGCTCCGCAAGCGGAGAGCGTCCTCGATGAGGAAGTAAATTCTTCACAGGGGGAAATTAATGGGTTCGGGACATCTTGTTTTCTCCGTGAGGAGTTTTTTTAACGAACGGGAAAGCGGCAATAAAGGGGGGAATCTTTGTGTATGAACGGAGATGTAGCAGGCAAGAAGAAACAAAATAAAAGGGTTATTAGGGACTGCTGCTCCTTATGAAACACAAACGTCTGCGCGGAACCCGGAGTGCAAAAGAAAAAACAAACAAAACCGGAGAGGGAAAGGGAGTGAACTTTTCTTTTTTTCCAAGAGTGAAAAGGCAACGGCACGGCAACGGTACCGCGGGCTTTTGCTTTCTATGTTTGCGAAATGAAAGAAAGCTTTTGTACTCCAAACCACCAATTCAATTTTTTACCATGAAATTTTAGCGTGCTGCTTTTACTTTTCAGAACCATCTAACCTGGGAACACACCTTGTTGGACTCGATAGGCGGGCGCTACCTACCAGCCCTTTTTCCCTACTCCTGTACATTGCCGTCCCCGCAAGGATTGTAATATGCAGAGGTGATATTAGCTGTCAAGGAAAGTTTGCCAGTTAGGTCATTTGTTCAGAGCCTCCCAATCCTGCCATATATGTCTGTCTACCTTCATTCATTGTCTTTAGCTATCTGGGTAGGCGAAATCCTAAAAAATTATAATACATGATCAATGATACCCATATATACACGACTCTCATTTTGACATGTAAACTTGAGACGAAACAACAGCCAAACTGCAGAAAAAGACTTCTAGCCCGAAGCCCTGGCAAAAAGCAAGTGACCGCTTTGTACTGTACTGTACATAGCTACCTCAGTAATCAGGCAATCCAAGATGGGCAGCACCATCTCATTTATATGGTTTTATCTTCCGTTTTTCGGCCAATTTTCCAGTAACATAACACAAAGAGATACAACCCCCGATAGACTGCAAGACATGATAGAAAATAGATAGATGAATAAAAAAAAGAAAAATCGTTATACAAATCCATATAGATCCGATTCGTTCAAAAAAAGAATCGAGAGCCCCCCACGATCCCGCAAAGCAAAGCAAGGAAATGGAAACATCATTTGGTATCGAGTATCTCCTTAATGCTACTAGCGAGGCGTCTGTCTCCTGACTGGCCCACTCCAACTACTTCTCGTGAGTATAAGTCATTTTTTATCTTTCACTGCTCCCCCGTTGTTGCCCCACGCTACATAAAAAGAACAGAGTCTACTCCACAGCGTGCGAGAATAGGAAGCTAACCGACTCTCCGTTGTGAGTGCGTCTGCATGCCTCGGCAAGGGTCGGGCTAATGTCGATGGTCTCGATCTTGGGGCAGAGCAGCTTCTTCTCCTCGTGGGGCACGGTGTTGGTGACAACGATACGCTTGAGGCAACTGTTGTTGAGGTTCTCGATCGCCTTTCCGGAGAGAATACCGTGGGTGACGATGGCGTTGACCTCGCGAGCACCGTGCTCCATGATCGTCTCAGCGGCCTTGGCGAGCGTTCCGCAGGTGTCCGCCATGTCGTCGACAATAATGGCAATCTTGTCCTTGACGTTTCCGACGAGGACCATCCTGGAGACCTCGTTAGGACGAGGGCGCTCCTTGTGGATCAGAGCGAACTGAAGGTCGAGGCGGTCGGCAATGGCAGTGGCTCTGGTGGTTAAGTGTTAATAATGTGGAAACATGCAAAATATACACACAGAACGAGGATGACAAACCTCTTAGCACCACCAGCGTCAGGGCTGACGATGACACAGTTGTTCACGTCCAGGTTTTCCCGGATCCACTTCAGCATACTAGGCTCTGCATAAAGGTTGTCGACGGGAACGTTGAAGAAACCCTGGATCTGACTGGCGTGGAGGTCCATGGTAATGACATGGTTGCAACCAGCAGTCTGGAGCATGTTGGCCATGAGCTTGGCCGTGATGGGTGCACGACTCTTGTCCTTCTTATCTTGGCGGGCGTAGGGGAAGTTGGGGATGACGGCCGTGATACGCCTGGCGGAAGCAGTCTTGCAAGCGTTGATCATGATAAGAAGCTCCATGAGTCCGTCATTGATATCATTAGGCCGAGTAGACTGCAAGATGAAAACTGAAATCGCAAGATACGGTGGTTAGCGTGGGAGATTCCACAGACCCCGATATCGAAAAGAAGGGCGAAATAAAGAGAGAAATACCATCTTCATCTCGGACACTCTCTCCAATCGTCACACTGGTCTCCTGATTGGAGTACTGAAGAACCATAATCTTGGTCAATTCAATACCCAGTCTGCAGATTTCGGAGTAATAGTTAGCCAGATGCAACTAAGCCCTATTCCCCGCTCGGACTAATGGTCGAAAGAAAAAAAAGTCCGAGCAGAAAGGTGCGAATCCACAGAACAATTTTCCACAGGGAACATGCATACCGGTCAGCAACGAGCTTTGCAAGCTCTGGGTGACTGTTTCCAGTCAAAAGCTTGATCGAGTTGGTCGCCATTTTGCTTCGCGGATGCGGAACAGGCGCCAGAGGATCACAGGAGACGTCAGAAGTCAACTCGGCAGCGCCGCTAGGGGAAGATAATGAAGAGGAAGAGATAGGAATCACAGACGGAGGCTGGTCATGACGCTGCTCGCGTGCAGACAGCAGAGAGAAGAGAAAAGGCCCCGCGATGGCGATCCTGTGGCCGACAGAAAAGTTTCGTCCCGTGACTTCCCACGTGGGGCTCGACCCGGCCGGTCGCCGCCGAGGCCGCTCACCGCCTTCGTCTGCCGCCTTTTCCCCGCAGCGTCGCGTGCATACAGAGCGCATGGTGAGAAATGCTGAAGAATCTACTTTTCAATACGAGCTAATTAGATACATGAACGAGGAGTGAATGCTGCCAGAGGCTGTCCGCGAGCCAGAGAAAACAGGCTGACCTGCACTTCAGCCCAAATCCCCGTACACCCGCATCAGATCCCCTGGTACAAAGCAGACCTTCCCCCCAACATGACCGCACCATCAAAAGCCCTAGATTACAAGTCATGCCAGTCGTCATCCCCATACCACCAAATACCAAATTGCAACTTGAATCATACAAATCAGCTGGAAATAGCAAGCGCCCCCAGATGCTTAAGCATAAAAAGGCAAATATGACCGTAACTGTCGTAAAGCAAGGCAAAAGAAACCCCTATCCACAGTCTATGCGAACCCGAAGTATTCGCTACCAGCCGTCATCGCAGTGTACAAGCGTTGTCTGAGAACTTCGTAGCTCTCGTACTCCGGCAAATCAAGCTCTGTTTGTTTTCGTTAGTTAAATGACGTTCACATTGGAAGGGGACCCGTTCTGGGAAACCTACGGTTGAAACACGTGTGAGAGCTTGGAAGGCGATCCTTGTTGCCATAGTCCCGATGGATGTTGAACTTGCTGAACCCGTTCATGCCCTCAAGCTCCTTGAAGCCGTTGAGCGGAACCTTACTCGTGCCAGTGACGAACTGGAGCAGCTTGGCCCTCTCTTCCTTGTCGAACGACCGGACAGCACGCCAGAACCACTGGATCTGTGGCGAGGAGGCGGAGTAGTTGTGGTACTCGGTATTGTTCTTCCAGTCGTCGACATCGATCTCAGGCAGACCGGAAATCAACAGCTCCAGTTCCTGCTCGTTGAAGATGGAGATGAGATCGGGTGGAATGATGTCATGGAAGCCTGGTCATTCGTTAGTATCATGCTCCGTCATTGATCGTAGTTGTAGAGCTCTTACCTTTCAAGAAGTTGTCCAGCTGCTCCTTGACAGAGCCGACCAAGCGGTACTCGACCACACGCTGCACGTACTCTTCCTTGTTCTCCTGGGTGACCGGGATGTTGCGGCCATTCTCCACCAGGTCGATGACCTGCTTCTCTCCAAAGTCATCGGTCTCGACAGCAAAGGTCTCCGTAATGATGTCGGTGATATCGTTCTCCAGCATCCAGAGCAGGGACTTGTAGTAGTCCAGATCCAGAGTTTCCATATCCTTGATGGAGACGGACTTGCCGAGGATGCGCTTGTACACAGCTCTGCTGAAGTGGCAGTCCAGAACCCGGCCTTCGTACAACGCCTTGCCGATGATCCGCCCAATGAACTTGAAGAACATAAGGTGCTCCGAGTTGACACCACTGAGGCGGTTGGGGTGGAAAGTAGTCCTGTCAGAAGCCACAGGAATGAACAAGGCGTAGTTCGGGTTGAACATTCCACGAGCAAGCACTTGGAACCACTCTCTCGTCACACCACCTGCATCGACACCCTCCTCGCCATGGAAGCGAATACTCAATTTTCCGTACTTCATCTCCTCTGCCGTCTTGAAGTAGAGAGACTTGAACGAATCCAGGAAAACTTGGTCTCTCCGGACAGAGAGCTGAAGAGGAGGATGAGGGTGACGTGTCTCGGTACCACGAGCGTGGATGCGACGGGTGAAGTAGTTGCGTTTGTTGTCGAATTCCAAGACCTTGGGGTTCTTGACGAGCAACGAGAACGTGCCACTCATGAGTCTAGGATTCTGGCGGACAAGCTCGTTGAGAATCTTGCGATGCTCTTCCGTGAACTTGAAGAATAGACTCTCCATGCCTGAGCCACTGTCGGGAGGAGGGCTCGATACAGAATATTCTCGGCCATATCTGGAGAGCGGAGCATCCTTCAAAGTAGTGTTCTTGCAGACGACCATGAGTGCCTCGATCAGAGGGAGAAGGATTGTTGCCACGTTCATCATATTCTCCTTCTGACGGATAACGGTCAGGCACTCGCTGAGCTTAGCCCACAGCGGTCCAAACGTAGCACTCTCGTACAATGTCTTGAGCAGATCCTCCTTCGGGGCGGATTCAGGCTCGCTGCCCTTGGTCCTATCGATTCGGTTAGGGTCGAACAAGTAGTCGAGGGCGGTCAAGACACGAAGCAGCTTCGCTTGGTCGGAGCTAGCAGGAGAGAACTTGGAGAGAGCCAGGCCTTGCATTTCAGTTCCTGACTGGGCCTGCTGGATATGCGGTAGGAGTTCGTCAAGGTCGCAAAGGATTATCTTGCTTAGGCTCTGTGCCTGTTCAATCAACTCCCTTCCGATAATATCTTTGGCGCCAGGTATAGCCGAAAGGTTGTTGATCGTCGAGAGTGTTTCTCTAAAGGTCTTGCCATTGCACTCTCGAGCCGCGAGAATGCCAACCACCAGACAAAGATTATGTTTCGGGACGACAGGAGGCTCAATGGTTCGCCTCTTGGGCTTTTCATCCTCTGGTTTCTTGGTCTCCACTGACTCGCCCTCTGTAGTCCGTGCAGCAGTCTCATGAGACTCCGTACTCTCTGCAAGGGGGGCGGCCTCTGTCATAGTGGTATCCGTAGTCTCTGTTGTCTCGGTGGTTTCGATGGAACGGTGCTGAGGCTCCTGTTGATCTTGATCTGAAGAGCGCTCGGGTTTCTTGCCCTTTTCTTCTTCCTCTTGCCTCTCCTTCTCACGCCGAAGCAGGAGGGTGAGAGGCTGAGTAATATTGCTGAGAAGACTTGAAAGCTGTTCCATGCAACTTGGGCTCTCCATGATCAACTTCCGGTCCAGAAGGGAGAGCAGCGCGTTCAGGGCGAACTTGTTTTCCCGGTTCTCCTTGCCCTTGCCTTTGCGGAACGACTTCAGCTTGAGCGCAGAAGCGGATTCGTGTTCCGTAAGGAAGAACCACGCAATGTGCGGGTTGTATTGAGTCAGGAAAGAAAGTGTACTCAGGCATTGTTGCACGACCATAAGGGGCGTCACTTCACTGTTAGCGCTAGGAGTTGCCTGGAATGAGAGAGTTCTCCTGACTGGCTGAGGAGTCTTCTGCGCCCCTGGAGTCTTTGCGCGAAGGGACAAGTGGGCAAAGCTCCGCTCAATGGCTGTCACATCAGCGCTGCCGTCCTGAAGGATGGAGAGAAGCAGGCTGATGACTTCAATTCGGTTCTGCCGGTTCTCGCAGACGTTGTGGAGGATATCGTTCAATTGATGGCGGGCGTTTCCTTGAAGAGGCATAAACATCAGACGAAGTAGGGTCGCAACACCCGCTTTGTCGAGCATCTGGACAATCTGACGGCGTTGCGGTTTCTTTGCCTCTTGACGGGCTTCTTCTTCTCGCTGCCGCTGATCCACTCTGCCGACATCACCAAATTGAGCGAGTCTCCGGCCAGTGAGAGCCCGGGCTTCTGACAAAAACTCCGGGCCCAGGGTTGCAAGAATTTCCTCTGGCTGGTCAGCAAGAACTGCTTGTCGTAGAGATGGATCCAGAGTGGCGATGAAGCTGGCAGGGTCCATATCTTCAGCATGAGCCGGAGCGCCAGCTGCGGCAGCTTGTCTACGGGCATTTTCACGCTCTCGGCGGCGACGATCTGCCGCTTCCTGCTGCAGCAACTCCTCTCGGATTTCAGGTGGCAGAGCTTCGAGGAATTCTTGGTTGATCTCACTCGGCTCTTCTCCAGATGCGGCGGCCTGAGACCGCTGCTCTGCGAGCTGCTGCATTATAACCTCTTCCCGAAGTTCTTCAGGCAAGGCCTCAAGGTACTCCGGGTCAATTTCCATTCCGGTGATATCCAGTTGACGTCCCCGGATAGTGGTGTGAATACGACGGGGAGGCTCAGATGGACCAGCCTCCTCAGCCGGCGCTGCTTCGCGGGCGGCTTCGGTTCGCTGTACGTCGTCCATCGGCTCAGCAGTATCAGGTGCTTCGCCCGCTGCAGCTCGCCGCTCTGCCTCCTGTTCGAGTTCTTGCTGTCGCCTAGCAGCCTCTTCTTCCTCTTTGCGCTTTCTCTCCTTCTCCTCTTCTTCTCTAGCGATGCGCTCTTGACGCTCCCGCTCAGCCTTCTCCTCCTCTCGTCGCTTGCGTTCTTCCTCCAATTGCTTCTGTCGTCTCTTTTCTTCTTCAATGGCTGGAGGAACGAGGACGCGCAGCAGGGAGTTGACCACACGTTGGGTCTTCTCCACGTATGCATTACCGAACATGAGGCGGGCCTCTTCTTGCCAGCGGGCCGTAGTGGTTGCCAGCGCAAAGCTGACGGCCTGGGACGGATCATCACGAGCCCGAGTAGTGACAACTTGCGGTCTTCCCAAGCCGAAGATATCTTGGATACGGTTGGGCAAGACAGCGCGGCTATCGAGATGGACATGGATACCATCGGGACGGGTAATCACACCGAAGCCTGGACCACCACCCTGTCCTCCTCCAATAGCTTGCATGATAGCATTCATGAAGCTAACCGGACTGTCCATTGGGAGCAAACGCCCAGTTGCAGTCGGTTCGATACCGTGAACCCAATCTGTGAAAGCCTCTGCACCGGGTCCGCGAGCCTGGCCTGGCCCCTGGGGACCGCGATCGGTCCGGATAAGCAGAGGATTGGTTCCATCATCGGCGCCGCGTGCGGGAATCTGCGTACGGTGGGTACGGTATGGGGGAATTGGGATGATACCATGACGGTTATGCATTGCGGTAGGTAAAGCGCCCCATGGTGGGATGTTGCGGAACCGATGATGGTGGTGGTGTCCACGATGCAGAGGCTCCTCGCCTTCCCATCCCCAGGGTTCAAGATCTTCATCTAAAAACGATTTAGCTTAAGAACGCCAAGATCCCCGTTGAAAGCTGCTACTTACCGTCGAAGCCTTGATAAGACCCTTGATCTTCGTCAAGCTCCTCGAGCTCTTCCTCCAATTCATCAATCTCCTCTTCATCTTCTAAAGGAGAGTCAGGTCTAGAAAACAAAAACAAAGGAATAGAATACTCTTACCTTCATCTTCGTTCAAGTCATCCTCTATCATATCATCTTGGACATCACCACCAAGGCTGTCGGCACGGAAGTCTTCGACACCTCCAGCTGCCTCATTGAGAACGCGGAATAAGTCATCATAACGATGAGACTCACCCCGCTGATCTGCCTGCCTAATGTCCTCCAATTCGTTTTCAAACTGGTTCATCATTTCGGCTTCTTCGTCTTCTTCAGACATATCCTCGCTTTCCCATTCGTCCTCATCGCCTTCGAGGCTGTCATTGTCATGGTCACCAGTAATCTCTCCTGCCATGATTTCATCGTCCTCCATATCAGAACCACTCTCATCATCATCTTCGTCATCTTCATCCTCGTCCTCGTCCTCATCATCTTCATCGTCCTCGTCATCGGTAATGAGAACCTCGATATCCATACCGTTATCACCTGGAAGACCCTCGATAGGGCCCATGCCTTCTTCTTCCTCATCTTCCTCGCTGACAACCTCGCCATCGTCTTCAGGGAGATCTTCGTCGTACTCCATGTCCTCTCCATATTCATCGTCATACATTTCATCATCTTCTTCCGACTCCTCTTCACTGGTCTCCTCTTCGTGGCTAGGTTCCAGCATGCCCAACGTGGAATGGCGGAACAGATCGGGTGTCTCCTCACGGTCATCCTCCATGTCGGAGACGGAAGTCGCTGAGGAAATTTCGTCTTCTTCGATTTCTCCAGGCGTTGAGATACTCGAGGTCTCGCTCAAGATGACAGCAGTCTGCGTAAGCTTATTCAACGGACGCAGGATATACTTGATGACCCTCTTGGAGGCAGGGAAGTTGAGGTCGATATCAGCTATGGAAGCAGTAAGAGCCGAAATGAAATGCTTCTCAAACATAGTCTTGGCAAGCTGCCTAGTCGAGGAAGGGAAGGTGGCGTCACCACCAGCGAAAGTGTAGCCACTGAGCAGCTTGTCAAACAAATCGGCAAGGCACATCAGACGAGCATATTTCACGTCAAGAGGCTCGTTCGAGGCGTTTGCATCCTTGTATGACTTCAAAGCGTGCTCTAGGACGAACCTTCGGACAAAGGCCAGTTCGGGTTCATCTTCCTCATCCTGCACGTTACGTCGTCTCGCGTTCAACCCTCCGAATTCGCCAGTCTTCGAACAGAGGGCGACGATGACACGCATCGTCCAGGAAGAGGTGTTGCTGCGCTTCTTGAATGCCACCGATTCATCATGTTCCAACGTACCAACGGGGATAAGAACGTTCAGGAGATAGTTCAGAATACCTGACCGAGGCTTCGATGGTGTCGTCGCTAGAGGATCGGCCTTCCGAGAGAAATTGATGAACTCGACCTTCGTCCGGTTGTATGACGACAGAAGTTCGGTCAAGCATTGAAGAAGGAAGCAGCGATAGATGTATATTGGATGCTCCTCGGCTTTGAAGGTAACCTTCTCAGGCTTCTTGGTGTTCTGTGGCAAATCAGCACTAGAAGCTGATGGAGAAGGTTCGCCGGTGGACATCTCGACGTCGGTTTGAGGCTCAGATCGCTCAGCCCCGGTTGTCTCCGTAATCTCCGGCGAGGGTTCCTTGTCGTCGACATCTCGGTACGACAGCAGTTCAGAAAGCAGATAGTGGATGACACCATCTGGATGTTCGACGACAGGAGGTTTCATCTCCGGTGCTTTGCCCTTTTCTTTCAATTCCTTCCCAGGCACTTCAGCAGTAGGAATGGCACCACCTTCCGTCTCTCTACCCGCGCCGTCAGGCTCATTTGAAGGCGTGGCTCCGGCCGAAGTATCACTCTTTTCCTTCAAAGTGAGGATCTGCGGTCTTTGGTGGGAGTCGTATCGTTGAAGCTTGAGCTTTTCGTTTGTGACCTCAACAAAGAGCTCCGGCGATCTCAAAACCAGGTGATACATCTGTCGAACATAGCCGGTGGTATCCGTTTGCCTCGAAGACCTGGATTCGAAGTTGGCCACGATCTCACTCCTCATTATTTGCCGAATCGTGTCCTCATCTTCGATGATATGCCTCAGTATCAGCATGAAGGCGCTCTGGAGTTTGTCATTTGTAGCGCTCGAAAGCTGCTTCACCATGACGAACAGCCGCTGCAGGTTTCGCTTCTCACCAAGGCGCACCGCAATAGTACGGTTCCTAGTGAGAATGACGAGAATGCGACATACGGAGAGTGCAAGGGAAGCATCCTTTCCTATTCTTGGGAGAATTTCCACGAGGGCATCAAATAGCTGCTTCTTGTAGTCAAACGAAATCAATGGTTCTTCAAGTTGAGCTGGTTCCTCGCTCGCCTCTGGGTTATCGAAGCTAGGAGGGTTCCAGCGGATCTGAGGTGGTTGAGCGTCATCGGACAACAACTTCTCGATAACGAGCAACACCTGCCCGATCCATGGATATGTTTCCTCCGTGGGCTTGTCAGAGGGTGGGATCTTGATGAACCCGAGGAGAGTCAAGAAGCACTCTTTCAACTCTCCCAAGGTAGCAGAGTATATGTCCTTGTCTTGAAGAATCAAAGCGAGAAGATTAGCGTAAGCAGCAATCTTCTTGCCGGCAGCCTGGAAGTCCTCCTCCATCTGCAAGGAAACCAACGACTGAACGAGCGTCTCTCCGGCCTCCTTTCGGAATCCCTCGGGATCACGGTGCTTCTTCGTAGCAGCGGCGATCAGATCTGCCAGTTCGAAAGTTACATCATGGTGCACGTTGAGTACATCCAAGCAACGCTCAATCAAATTAGACCGAACCTTGTCGCGTTCGGCATCCAGGTCTTCGATAGTCGTAACTTCGCGCCGTCTCACAGGCTGCTCCGAAGACTGATTTGCAGATTCGGATGTAGGGTTCTCAGAAGTCGGATTTGGATTTGAAGATCCTCCCTGACCCTCACCTGCCAGGTTTTCCTGATCATTAAGGATGTGATTGAGGGCCCTAGCCAAGAACTCAGTCCCGTTCCCAAGATCGTTATCAGACCCTCTGTTTTGACCTGACTCCGGATTGCTACCATCCTCTATGGAGCGGCCTGTCGCTTGCGCCAGAAGCATAGCCAGTGTCGATCGCTCTAGGAATCCACTGCTGAATGGAGGAGCATCACCCACGACTGTGTCTTCTTGTGTTTCTCCAGCAGCCGTGCTAGACCTAGGAGACTCCACGTCGTAGGAGGGTGACGGGAGTCTTGGCGGAGCACGGAGGAAATTCCGAGCTTTGCAGTACTCCTCCGCTGCAGAGTAGACGTTGTTGCAACGATAGAGAGCCTCGCGGGTGAGGTCCTTGTCATAACCCTTTTCTCTGAGAGACGCCGCGCGCTCCCTATTGATAGAGAACGTCTTTTTCACGACTTCCGCTAGGGCAGGCGGAGTCTCGGAACGACGAGCAGCGCCTGTCTCGTAATCGCCATCAAGAGCGGAACGCAGAATATCGACCAAGCACTTGACGATTGAGCTGGATGCGTGGTCCACAAAGTCAGAGCTCCACATCTCCCGCACCATGGGTAGAACCTCCATTCGGAGGTCCACCAAAAATTGAGCAGGTTGGAAATAATCAGGACGATCCCGGTCTCTCTCGCTGCTGGTCATCGCTTGCGTCTGGCTTGAATCCATGATGTACCTCGCCGAAGTAATCTCGGAGAAGAACGTCAGGATTATCTTAATTCCTCCATACGCAGAAGCGAGTCGCGCAGAAAGATCTTTGTCCTCAAAGCCGCGTTCCTTGTTGGGAGCAAGCGCCCTGATCTCCTTTAGGAAAAGGTCGCAAAGCCCTTTCATTACTTTCAGACCATTCTGTCTCTTGAAGGCGAAGAGGATCAACGTAAGACAGTGTGAGTGAGAGCGCTCGGTGGTGGCTAGAAATGACGTTAGGACCAAGGTCTGCAAGCATAAACACAAATTGAACTTACTCTCAAAAAGTAACTGCGAGAATGATGAGAGGATGACAATCAGATAGGAGAACCGATCTTTGACAGAGGAACTTCTATTCGGAGTTCCGAGTTGCAGCTGTCGCAGTACGGCGTTCGAGATGGCATCGGCTACAAGGGATGCATTCTGTCGTTGGTAGACGTCCATGCGTCGCTTCCCAATAAGACCATGTCCCAGCAGATGGAAAAAGCCTGTAATGGACGAAGGCAGGGAGCTCAGCAGGTAACGGAGGGTCTGCGCATTCTTGAATGCAGCACCATCCTCGGGTACCTTTGCAGTCCTAGAGGCTGGTGCAGCAGTGTCCGTCTGGCCATGGGCACCAGACAGAGTCTCAGCACGGCCTTCGCTGGTTTCGGCGGGATTCGATGGGTTCGAGGGGTTCGACCTCTGGTCAGCATTCAGGAATCCAAGGACATCGTTTGCCTCCTCGTTACCCATGCCATATCCTCGAACTTTGGTCGCCTCGTTCCAGGTCTCCGGGATATTCTTCTGAAGTACGATCTCCTCCCACACGCAGGCGGCATGTAGGCGTCCAAGAGCCGCAACAAGGGAGGAGTATCGGTCAGCCAGATTCACCTGGATAAAGGCAGAAGTCTGCTGGCTTGGTCGTGTTTGGTACATGGGAGGAGTGTACACCTCGCGAAGGATATCTGTGAGGATATGCACGGCCACAAGGTGTTTCGCAAAATAGGTGCCGTGAGACTTGGCAAAGTTTGCGCTCTCATCCCCTTCATCCTGTTGCTCTCCCTCACCTGCGGGCTTCGTCAAAGAGGTGAAAAATCCGGACGGCTTCGACTCCATCCAAAAGCCAGCGAGGCTATCCACTGCAATCTGTGCGCGGTTGACAAGAGACGGGACGACGAGATGTGGCTTCGTCTCTGCCATCATGTGGATCAGCTGTGTAAGCTCATGATGTGCCTCACTGTTGTGGAAGTCGAATGGGAGACTTTGAAGAGTGGCAAAGTCCAACACGAATTCGACTCCTCCGGATTCGATAAAGTATGTACAGTTAACCTGGTTCTCAAAGAAAGCCCCCAGGAATCGCACAACCGGATAGAGATAGTTGGCAACAGTGAGCCCATGGCTGTCCTGGTCCTTTGGCTCTGCAGGCGCAGTTTCAGGCAATGCAAGCTCGCTTAGATCACCGATAGCTAATTTACCGCCATTTGGGAGGTTAACTGCGTTCAGCTCTGGGACACTAACACGTTGGAATCCGTCAGATGGTTTGTCAATCGGCGCACCTATTTCCCCGAGCAAAGAAGAGGAGCCCCCAGCGACGGAAAGCTTCCCATCCTTGTCCTCAGTCCAGAGTCTAGCGCCAATACCGTGTTCCCAGGCTTTACTCTTGCAGAGAAGACCAACACGAGCGACCATCACCAGAACCGCAGTCATGACAGATTGTTTGATTGCCGGATGGTGCCGAACCAGTTCGTCAAACGTTGTACCTAGGGAACGGACAAGATTTGCGTCGTCTTTCATGCACTTGACATGCTCAGGGCTCTCGAAAATTTCGAAGAAGCTGTCCAGAGCCTCTGAAGCCTGGAAAAGCCGCAGACCATTGGAGTTGAGGCAAATGGCACCAAAAGCTTGCGGTATGCACGAAATAGACTCCGCAGCAGGCATGATCCCCCGCGCTAGCTGTTGGTGTCTTGGCCTTACTATGTTGTATTCGGGAACCTTGGGTCCCTTGCCTGGCGTAGCCTCTGAGGCTGTAGTAGCAGGGCCGGAAGGCGAATGCTCACCCTCCTCGACCTCACCCTCACCCTCAGGAGGCGGTTCAGGGTTCTCTGGGACGTTCAGCTCGCGAAGAGTCACAGCCTCGAGGAAACTCTTGCTCAGTCCCGCCTCAGCAATGACTGCATAGCTGGTAGGTTCATTGTGAATGAAGCTGCTGAGAATATTGACGCCTCCGCTCCATACATGAGAACCAAACACCCGTGCATTCTCGAACACCAAGCGGAGGGCCCTCAGCAATGGAGGTGAGTCAATCAAATTCCGAAGCACGCGATCGAAGCCTCCTCCATTGTGTTGCATAATGTGGTTAACAAATCTGAACAACCACCGGATAGCCTGCTGCTGGAAGTACGGGATTTGATAATCAATCGACGGAGTCCTGTACTCGACGGGGATTCCTGCACCCTGGGACACGTTCTCAAAGGCCGACGTCACCTCATATGCAATCAAATCAGAGATTGCATCGAACCCCCTGGCAGTGGCCAAAGTCCCGAAGGCATCCCGGACTGCGTGAACGAATGTGTCAAGGAATTCCATAACACGGGGATAGACCCTCCGTGCCTTTTCAGTTCGAAGGTTCAGGATGTCGACGAACATTGGAATCAATCCAGCAGCAACGAGTGTCTCCGGGGTTCTAGAACTCGAGCCAGGAAGTGTCCGTAGGAGTGCAAACAGTGCATCCCTCCATTCATCATGTTCAGCGCCCTCCTTCTCACCCGGTCCAACTCCGAGCCCATTGATCGCCTTCCGAGTCAAAAACATGAGAATCCCATGGTTGACATTGACGTTCAACGCTGCGCAAACCTCCACAGCTCTAGCCTTGTGCTTCGCGAGAGCATCAAGTGCGTTAAGTGCAAAGGTCTGAATAGTCTTGGGCGCGTTAATATCCCCACTCGCTCCTAGATGAACAAGTTCGGCAAGTTGATAAGCAAGCTGAAGGCGTTTCGGTTGATCCGAGTCTTGCTGGAGGATCTTCTGCTGGAATATAGCCTCGGGATAAACGTAGGCCAAATTAGTAATGGCGAGAATCCTGATAGCAAGAATCTGCTGTCGACTAGAAGCAGACGTCGACAGCGCTTGGGCAACCCGGACCTTCTGGAGGAAATCGTATTTCGACTCGCTTGGCACTTCGGATAGCCCCGACTCGATGAGGTCTTCAGCTTTCGATGAAGACACTCTCGGGTAAGGAATCTCAAAAACCTTCGCGCCCCGCAACGACTCGTCAGGTTTCCCAGACGGGGAGTTGCCAAAGGCTGCAGGTGATTCCTCCGCATTTGATGTACGGCTCCACCGCGGGGTAGGGTGGGTAGAGCTTCTGCGCAACGGTGTGGGCGTCGATGGGGCTTGGGGGTTCTGTTCAGCGCTACCGCCGTCGGTTGCATTCCTCGCTTGATCGGAGGGACCATTGGGGTAATAGAGAACGCGAACATGACCCCATTCCTCCCATCCAGCGTTCTCACGCATCAAGGAAATTAGATCGTTTGCATTGTTTCGCGTCTGAACTGCCCTCTCCTTGCCCTTGACCAACACTGCCGGAGACGCAGAAACCGACGCCTTTCCGGACAGAAACGGCCGGGGAAAGGGCGAGGCAAGTTTCTGGAGCTTTTCCAAATCGATGTTGTAATGGGCCGCCAGCAAACTCTGCTGGATGTGGGTACTGCTCGTGGTCCGCTGCCGAGAGTGATACCTCTGAGCCAGAGTGAGTGCAAGACGCAGGGTCGACTGGAGAAGAGAAAGCGAAGTAGTGTTCAGTAGGTCGCCGAGGCGCTCACTGCTGCTGTACAGGCTGCGGTTTCCACACTTCTCTTGGAGTAGTCTGGAGAAATCTAGAATAGCTTCGACAAGCTCTCTGTCTCCCTCAGGTCCATAACCCAGAGAATTAAGTGTGGAATCGACGTCCTGAGCGCTGGCTTCGCTTCCAGCATTTATATAAGACTCCGCCAGTACCAACCGCCCAAAAGGCTTCGTCTGTGGACCCGAACTGAGACCATACTTTTCAATGACAGATTCCAGGATCTCATCGAACCGGTTCAAGACACCGATCCAATGGTAAAGGTCCCCTCTCGGGAAGGGCCATGTGCGAGGGAACGAAGATAGATGTGAGGGAAGCCCAGGCAGAGGTATTTGTGTGCATCGTGCAACGAAATCTGCCAGAAAAGGCGACTGCAACGGAAAGGTGAAATTAGCAACAGCAGAACACCAGGGATAAAGATCGCAGAGCGGGGTATGTCTGATCACTCACGATTGTAGCCTCATGCTTTGGGCCCGCCACCTTCTTAATTCTCCCCATGGTGAAGCACGAACGGGTAGACAACCATGAGAAGTAGCGAACTTCCCAAGAGGCTGTCTACCAGAGTGCGGGGTGCCGTGTCCACTGTGTCGCGGAAAAAGTCACAGAGACCCTTATGACGTTTTCGGTTTTCTTCCTCCTCGATTAAATCGTATAACAAGAGATCTCAGCTAGCGTTGGTGAAGAACTAAGGTGAATGGAGAGCCAGCTGGAACTCTCGATCAAGTGACGGTACGTGGTGGAAAGAACCACTGCAGCCAGCACAAGTGATGGGGATGCGGCTCAAGCAATGCTGAGAGGATGACCGGAACAACCAGACTAAAGACCCAGGGAAGACGGTGCAGGACGTGATCCTGGAGCTTTGGAGCTGATCGTGCGGTATGCAAAAAGGAGGGTATCAAGGATGCCGCGGCAAAGGAGGGGGAGAAGGACGAAGGATGGTGTGTGGACGTGGGTTTTTGCGGCGGTTGGAAGGTTCGTGAAATTATACGATGGATGATGGAGCTCTGGCTCTCTTCTCTTTCGGTCGCGCTTGTGGCTAACCTGTAGGGTCAGACGTTCCGCCCGGAGCGGGTCCTCTCTCCACCGAACAACAACGCATACTGCCGCCTGAGATAATGCGCAGTGCATTCTGCAGGTCACAGACTTTTTCTTTGTAGTGTCTACCATGATCAAGCCCCATTTCTTGGTGCCTGGGTGTCTGAGGAAGCATGGTGTGCCGGTTGATACCAGGAGTATACTTTGCTGCTGCAGAAATGTCGGAACCGTGCACTTCATCCCATCATCATTATGCGGTGCCGCCGGAGACCTGCTCTCAAAAGCATCTGCACCACCCTTTTCTGGATCAGTGCACACTGACAGAACAGGTAGTTGATCTGATGCAGCGGTCTCCAATGTGACATATGACACATTCCTGTATAAATTCCTGCTCCACCTGCTGGTTGACCGACCTCGCCTTGGATGTTCGACGCCTACAACCTAGTATGAGCTTCCAAAGAGCTTAGAATTATAGATTTATTTATCTGTTTATATCTATCTACTTCTGAGTGCGCTGGTGGAAAATAGAAAAATAGAAGGCCCCGCACTTTTACCGCATTGGTGAAAACGTAATTCCAAGTTAGCGAACACGTCACAGGATAACTAACCCTTCTGTTGAATCACAGAAGTTCCCCGTTTACCAATGGAGAGCACTTGGGCCTCTGTCACTGCCCCAGGGCTGCTGGCCCTGTATTGTTGAGCGTCTGACGCAAATGGCGCTCACGTGACTTTGCACCGCAGCCTTCGAGCAGAGATCTCACTTCGGTGGGCATTGAAGTACGAAAAAGCTTGTTAATTAATTTCACACTAGATCCCAAATGTGACAGGTGACAATATGTACTGTATATGTATAGATCGAGGAGCCCTCTCGACCAGAAGCAAGGCTTAATCGTACGTCATAGATCACCCAACTACTGAAGAAATATAAATTTCTCTGCTCAGCAAGATAATGTGTCTTCATATCAACCGGACACACGATTTTTCGTAGCAATTCAAGTAAAAAAATCAATCCCGGTGTCAATTCATATATTGGGATACAGTCCACCTAAGATCTGTACTTCTGAAGCTAACGAAACCCGAAGCATTCCTCCTTCTTGGGCAACATATGCCTAGCTTCAACAAAATATAATACTTGAACTCACGAAGATTTCTCTGGCAACTCCCCGTCCCACTGGATCTTCATCGTCGTGGGGAATGGGAAGTAGCTGCTGTGGTCTGGGGTCATGTACATAGTGAGACCTCCAGGGGCGGGGATCTTCTTCACCTGACCCTGAGCACCCGGTGCCCGACGGAGGTTGTCTAGCCGTCCAATTACCTTCAGCATTGCGGTAAGTGCAATCTTGCATATGCCGTATCCCAAGCACTGGTGCGGTCCAAAGCCGAAGTGCATGTACAGGTTGATGTCGCGGTCGAGTCGGACCTTGTCAGGCTCAGGGAAGGCGACAGGATCCATGGAGGCGGTCGCCTGAGGATTCCATGTGAGTTGCGTATTTTTGTTTGCTTGAAGTTGAAGGATTCACCCACCAGATTGCAGACAATATGCTGTCCCGCCTTCAGATTGAGCTTCTTGCCATCGTCTTCGATGACCGCTGGTTTCGCGACCTCTCTGGGCAATGCAACCGTCGATCTCATACGGGCACCCTCCATAAAGCTGGACAGCGTCAATATATCTAAACATATGCAATTGCCGACTCGGAATACTTACTATCGCATCAGCAGCTCATCTGCTTCCGGGGTGTTCTCCTGAGCCAGCTGCTTAATCTCTGGCAGATGAACAGAACCTTCCTCGGAAAGATAGTAGTCGAGACACTGAGAGATGAGCTGTGCCTGGTTTGCGACCATTCCACCAGCAGTTGGCAGTATATGGGTCCACACGATCTCCTTCGGTGGCAGGCTGCTTTGGAGTAGGTGCTGAATCATGTGGATGCCATAGTCACTGAGAACATCGTGTCGATGGAAGTAATCTACTATGCTTGCAAACAACCCAGTCTTGCTGACGGCTTCAACATTTGCCATCACCAGGTGGCCTAGCTGCTGCGTCACCTTTCGAGCTGCTTGGCGAAGCGGGAAGGACTTCGCAGGATCCACGTCGTAAAAGATGCAGGCGAAAACAATAGCCATGACCATGTAGAGTTCTGATTCCGCGTAGACACCCCTCGGGTTAGACTCGGTCTTCAATGGCAGAGAGAAGACACTCGCACAAAAATGGACCTGAGCAAGGTTCGCAACGTCTCGCACGATATCAACCTGATTGACACCAGCGACTTTGTAAGAATTTCTGCGCAGAAGTTCAAGTGTGATATCCTCGTAGAACTTCTTAACTTCGGCTTCCCACTTTTCACGGTACAGCGCCCCTCCCATCATCTTCCGCGAGGCGGCATTTGGAGGTCCATCTCCAGACAACATGAAATCTCTGCCGTAAGACTGACCGCTGTTGCGCATCAAGAACTCAATGGTCTCTCCCCAAGTCACCTTGAAGTCGACCTTGTTCCCAAGAACGGACGTGCAAGCGGCATGGGAACTGATAAATTGCGGTAGCGGGGTCCTTCTCGGCTTGTCCCAGCTGTACTTCTCTGCGAGGCCGAGGTCCGTCAAGATCTTCTTATTCTCGGATGGAATGACCATGGGGAAGTGGGCGTATATGGAGTCCGGTTTGAAATGGTGGGGGAATGCCCGGAAAACGAGTTTGTAAAATACTTGGCCCTGGTCGACAGATAGGTCATAGTCGACCTCGTTGAATGCCCAGTTTGTGAGGTTCTTAGGGGTATAGTCGACGGTATAGAAACGGTCGCCACGTACCAACGCAACCGCGTCGGAAAGAATAGCCCGAGAAATTGTGAAATTGGTGCAGAGGCCACTTCCTGGGACCATTGCATCCTTCGTATCTTCGAGGATGACACCAGGATAGATCTCAACGAAGTCTGGGTGATCATAAAGACGTTTGAGCTGGTCAGCAACATAAGGATCCGAATTGATTTCCTCGAATGTCTTGTACGGAGTAAGATTGAAGTATTTCCTGAATTCATTGAGAGTCGCGAGGTTCCAGGAGCGAGCCTGCTTGATTCCTAAGACTTCAACAGCCTTTAGTACCGTGGGGACATGTGTGGCACCAAAAGCTCCCGCACAATCTTCAACGCTCTCCACAAATATCTTGACAAGGTCGTCATCGTTGAACCGACCATCAGCTCCACGCTGCAAATCGGCAAAGGGACGCTCCAGAGGATCTGCTGGGACTTGGGATTCCCATCTGCCAAGTGCTTGGACGAACTCCTGCAGGCTGACCTGATCGGGGTTCTTTCCCGGGAATAGCTTTTGATACATATCCTCTGTCCACTTTGTGTCACGTTCAGAGATACAAGAATGCCAGCGGTAGACAAGGTTGAATTCCGCTGAGACTTGGTTACCAGTAGCTTCCGCTGCGGCCTTGCCAAAAGGGCTATCCTTCATCTCCGCACGGGGGTCTAAACTCCAAACACTGTGCGTCCTGTTGATATTCAGGATCGTCCGGACATAGTCTTTCAGAATAATGTTGACGTAAAGTCCTCCAGTGACGAGTCGACCGGTCTGGAAAAGGTCGTTATCGTACTTGGCGTATGCCTCGGTATTCGACTCGTCAGGCTTCGTAAATCGTCCGTCTTCGTTGATCAACGCTAAGTTTTCGACGACATAGTTGTGGAAACGGTTGAACATTATGAGAATGACACCAACACCAGGCGGGAAGCCTAGAGTACGTTTTGCGGCGAAGCAGTCCGGTTTAAGTTTCCCGTCCTTGAATGTTCGTACAGAGTTTTGCTCATCCTGGTTATTTCCATACAAAGGTCCAAGGTCAAGGTAAGAAGACGTTTTTGACCGAGTATAATCAGCTCCATCGGTTTGAAATATGTCTAGATCAAGGTCAGACCCTAAAATCTTCAGGTGACGCTAGAAGACATACCGTGAATGATGATGGACGCAATGTAGAAGAGGATGCTGGAAATCTTGTTCGGGTGCTGCCTGAACTCTTTTCGGGCCAAAACACTATCAAAGATAACCTCGGGCTCGGGGAGCGCAGCAGGTTGCATTTTCCTAGGTTGCACTGACCTAGCATACGGCATACCTGCGGCGCCGAGATGAGGGCACAGATAGCTCTAATGCGATTGTTAGTCGCATTTCAGAAGATTAAATGGGGGAAAACGCACATTATTGGAGCCGTCTGCTTTGCGATAGGCATATTCACCCGAAAGATATCTGTATAAGGTTAGAGACAACTACAAGTGAACGCAACATTGTCTACATACGAGATTGGCGGATGTTTCAGGTCGTTCCATAGCTGATTGAGAAAGGTATGTGTCAAAGCTACGCCGTTGCGGGAGGTAGACGGCAAACCAGAGGCCAACTGCTGTGGATTAAAGACATGTCGACTGGATAAAGCGACAGTTGACTTACCTGAATGACTCTTTCCATGATATAGTCCCTGTCATTCGTCGGCTCGCCCGTTGCCGCATTCTTCGTGACCTCAATGAGAGTCTCGACATCCTTGATATTGATATGGCCAAGATCACTCAAGACTCCCGTCTTGGTTTCCTCTTTTATATGGGTTCCATCGCCTGTTTCTGTTGGCAGCGGGCGTAATGAAGCAGTAACAGCCTGGTTAATCTGAGAAAGAGATATCTCGATCTCTTGACGAATGGAGCTCTCGTTGGAGTCAGCCATTGGGGATGCGCGTGAACTCTGCCGGTGCGAGTAGAACCGTCAATATATACTAATGGATCCATTAGTACTGGTCATTGGTGCATTTGCAACGACAAAGGGAGTTAGATAGTCTCCGGTTATAATGTCCACGAAAGCGTTTGTTTGCGCTCTCAAGTCCGTCCCATGCTTTCTAGCAGTTGTAGAAACATGCAAGAACAGGAACGAAAATGGAATCCTAAAGTCTACATTTCATGTAGAAGGCCAAAATATTCACGAAGCCATCTAACCCAAAGAGAAGGTTCTCTTTTCTTGACAAGGCTTTTTGGTATAAAATGAAAGCGAGAGAGTTCCCTACTCACCGCCGCGTTGCAAAGCAAGTTCTGATATACTCGTTATGAAAGCAATGGCAGCAGTGTCGAGTGTGGTGCCAAATCCCACGGTCTGAAACAGAATTAAGCAAAAGTAGTAGGAGAGAATTTTCTTCAGGACTGAGAATGCAATGAGGAAGTAGCAGAATACAACGGGGCAATGAGTTCTTTAAATTCTAGGGGGCCTGGAGACCTGAAGCTGCAGACCAGAACCACACATGCGGCTGAGCTAGGTCGTCCTAAGGGGAAAGGAGGACAGCCAATCTTCTCCGTATTGCAGCGGCGGCTGTACAGTCCCAATTCACGGCCAGTTATGCATGCTGCATATGAGATGGAACTCTCGCCACTGGTGTGGGTAATAGGAACTTTTGATTCGTGCATGTCGCATGCTCGTCGCGTTCCTCTCGCTTGATTGATCTGTCTGTTCCTGAGAACCGATAGTTAGGTCTGTTAGGAGGGGTTCAAAGTTCAAACTTCGGAGGGTCCCAGCCGTGCTAATCGTGCTAAAACAATAATGATCTGGCCGAGGGCACGGGTGACGCTGTGACGGGAGGGTCCCAGGCCGTGGGGTCAAAGCCGTCAAGTCTCGATATCGACTACCTGGGAGGCTAGGACAGTCCGAAAGACCCTCAGAGCACTGGGTCGCTGCTAGTGATGTCCAGCAAGATCCAGCTCACGCTCGATTTGCATTTGACGTGATTGGCAGCGATCTAGTTGGCCGAGCCATCCGATTACACAAGGCTGAGAGAAGGTGATAATCGTGATCGACGTCGGCCTGGTTCAGGACTCGTAAATCGCCAACTTTGCAGAGTCTCCACAAACCACATTTGAATTTATCATTATTACCTATGAAAGCCCCAGCTGCCACGATGTCAGGTGGCGTCGCGAGCCCACAGCTTGTCAGCTGCTCCATAGTTAGTGGTAGTGTAGGATGAGCCTTTTTGTGCAGACAGTGCGGGTCGGTTGCCTATTGTACTCTGGTGCATGGAGGGGCTGCCGGCCCGAATTGTTTCGGTATCTTGACCCTTGAGAAATAATCTTGATAGATCATGGCGGTGCTCCCTAGTAATCATGGAACTCGGGAACTGCCTGTGCATCTAGCTGCCGTCGATCCTCGCTTCGTGGTTGGTACGGCGTGTCCAGGATTAGACTGCCGCACTATTCCCAGGCCGCGATAGCAGAGACTGGCGATCGGCATCAACAGGCTGAGTCTCCATGACCGTAGACAAATACTTGTCTGAGACGACGGTCTTATTATAAATTAGATAAATTATGATGACTGTGTAACCTAGAGGTTGTGAGCTAGACATCGCTTGTCGTCAGCCTTATTTTGGGAGCTCATGGATTTGGAACTGCCGGGGAGACCTTGCTTCGGCTGCGGCCCGGCCGCCCCCGTCATGTGATCCCGAGCTTCTTTGGGCTTTCGTAGAACTCGCCCATTGTCTTATTCTTCTCTGTCCTAAGTCTTGTATTTACCCCAGGGTCGTCTCTAGCGATCAGATCCCTGGTCCCGCATTATCTTGCACGAAGCGACCATTGGACCTCCGACTCTAATACTTGAGCGTTCCACCGTTTCGGAAATTGTGGAGGTCAACAAACGCCGTTCGTACAACATAACAGATGGCGTCCACCATCACCCTCAGCGTTCAGCCAAGAGGTATGCTGGCAACAAAGGGCATTCAGGTTTTCTCTGGGCCGACGAATTGAGCTCACAATTTTACAGGAAAGCCAATCCGCAAGCTTCCCAAGGAGCTTCAGATCGCTTCCGATGCCTCTGGCCATGAACTCTACAACGCGCTAGCCCAGCAGTCCGGATGCTCCATTCACCGTCTGCGAGTTACTAAGGGCAGTGACGGTAGTCTGGTCTCGAATACAAAAACAACAACGGTCCATGATACGGGACTGAGGGACCAGAGCGTCGTCTATGTCAAGGATCTCGGTATATCCACCCACCTGGTCTGCGGGCCATACCACCGTTTTTTCCTTCTCCCAAATTTCATCTGACACAAATCTTAAATATTAGGTCCCCAGCTAGGATGGCGCACGGTCTACATAGTGGAATACTTTGGCCCGCTTGTCATTCCCGCGTTGTTCCTTTATGTCCTGCGACCTTACGTCTACTTCAACTTCGACAAGCCGCTCCCGCAGCCCTCGGATGTTCAGGCCCTCATCTGCGCTCTCCTGACTCTGCACTTCATTAAGCGAGAGCTTGAGACCATCTTCGTTCACCGCTTTAGTCTGGCCACCATGCCGGCGCGCAACATCGTCAAGAACAGCGCCCACTACTGGATCCTGGCCGGTGTGAACATCGCTTACTGGGTCTTCCGCCCTGACGCGGCCGCGGCGACGGACAACCTCAATCCAGCCCTGCTGTATTCTGGCCTCGCGCTCTTTGTCTTTGGCGAGTTGGCGAACTTGAACACACACCTGGTTCTGCGTAACCTTCGCAAGCCTGGAAGCACCGAAAGGGGTATCCCCTCTGGCTTCGGCTTCGGACTCGTCACCTGCCCGAACTACCTGTTTGAGATCGTCGCCTGGCTTGGAATCTACCTGGTTACCGGACTGAGCTGGAGTGTGCTGCTGTTCACGATCGTCGGTGGAGCGCAGATGGCCAGTTGGGCTGCGAAGAAGGAACGTCGGTACCGCAAGGAGTTCGGTGACAAGTACAAGCGGAAGAAGTTTGTCATGCTCCCCGGAATCTTCTAAGCTGCTAGTAGTAGCAAGACGGAAGGTTTCCTTGGCTGCAAGAGGGAAAATGTCTGGTAGAGGGATAGCATGTCGTCTGGAGACAGCTGTCCATCTAATATGAGCCCAAATGCAGTAGATCTTTGTGGTAGGCATGACAGATAGCGTTATTTCCAGATTATTCGAGATGAATACCCATGTATGGAGGAGCGACAGTGACAGCTGTCGCAAATCGTTCGATTAATACATGACGGAATAGTATATGATTTTAATTCAATGAAAAACAACTGCAGAAAATTACATATATTGGAATTATTTAAAAAGCGCATTTCTCATATAAAGACAAACATCTCAAGATAGTGTACATGCAATCATGGAAAGTTTCAGAATATTCAACCTCAGCTATTGTCAAGTCAAGAACTCCTCCCTCCTTCCAAATAACACCATCAAATCCAGACGCAAGATCCAGAAATTCACCTTTTATTCAGATAAGTCTCTATTACTTGACCGAAAAAAGGCCTCCTCATTAAATTATCAGTATCGGTATCGGCATCAGGCGGGGGAGAAAGTTGTGGTATATCAATTATCTTTTCGGTCAACCAGCCTCTGCCATCTGGCGAAATAGGGATCCATCTCCTCTTCGCAGTTCCGCGTGGAATCGATTTCGCAGCCTGGAAACCGGATGACAAAATCACCTTCCTGGTAGGTGCCGTCGACAGCTGCTCCGGGGGAGTCCTTGCTGTAGGCGCTCAGGACGCGCTGAGGGACCAACGCCAGTTTAGCCAGGATTGTGGGGTGCCATTGCACGATGTGATCCTGCGGGACGAAAAGCAACTGCGTTAGTGACAATTTTTTTTTATTTTCCCCTCATAATCATAACTAAAGATTGGGGGGTGGGGGGAAAGGGGATAATTGCATACCAAAGCATGACTCTCCGCCTTCATGAAATTGTAGCTCCGGTACAACGGATCGAACCAGACATCCAAAAAGAATCTGCCCCAATCACCCTGCTTGAGAATGAAGCTTCCCGGACTCAGATCCTCCTTGTCCTGCGCAACAACAAAGTCCACATCGCCTCCCTTCAAATGCGAAAAGGTCTTGATGACGCTGTCAGGGGGCACGACGGGAATGTCCTTGAGCATCATGGACTCGAGACGCTTGCTGTCGAGGACGTGCGACTGGAGAGAGAGTTTTGGGTTCATGATCAGGGCGTGGGGACTGAGGTGGAAGAAGTAGGTGGAATGAGGATACGTCGTCAGGGCATGGCGAACGGCCGGCACAACCGCCCAACTCCGCGGAGCATTGTTCAGGTACGGTTCATACTCCGATACATCGGTGAAGAAATTGGCATAGCCTTTTTAGATAATTGGAGTCAGCGCATACGATCACAAAAAATGTGGGGAACAAGGGAAGTAACACAGAACGTACCGTATCGCGCGGCATAATCCTCCCTATTCTTCTTGATCTTGCGGATGTAGCTCTCGGTCATATAGTCGCGATCGAGGACGGTCACGATGACGACCTTGGGAGTCCCAGCCGGTACTGAAACCTCATTTGAACCGGACGACGAGAAGAGGTGGGAGAGCAGGAAAAAGAACGAAAGGGCGACGAAGCCAAGTACGGCGACGGTCTTGATCTGTTTACGGCGCTGCAGCGAAGGACCCTGCCGCGGTGAACGAGCGTACGGAAAAGAATAGGAACTTTTCCGGGGTGGGAGAGCGAAGTGCATGGCGAAAACAAAGAAAAACCGCCCCCAGCGGCCGAATTGCTGGGAGACTGGAGAAGCTGCCGAGTTTCTCCCTTATCAAAGCATTAGTAGTAGATATAAGATCTCCATCCTCCGCTGTCATTCTGGACAACTTTGCCGAATCGAGAAATCCGGTGCGGATCATCCTTTTTCCCGGTGACATTCCAGACCACTGTCTGGACTCTGCTCTGCCTCTCCTGTCTCATTCCTTTTGTTTCACAATTTTTTTGTTCAATTCTTGGATATTCCGGATGGTCTGGTTATGGATATTCTGGTTTTCCATAATTATGCTGCTGAATTTGCAGCAACAAACGCACACCCAATTAAATACCTAGTTACGAGAAGGGTTAAGAATTGTGAACAATTCTAAACAAAGGGAACAGGTACAGAAACGCAATTACAACATAATAATATACCTAACAAGGGAAATCTATGGTTTTGATTATCTGGACCATCCATTTTTTTAATTATCCATTGTCAAAGTCACTGTGTAAGCCATGGTATCACTTTTATGTACAAGTCTTGTTTTCTGCACAGCACTGTCCAGGTGCCTCTTATTTAATCCTTAGCTTTATATCCCCGGACAGCAATAACAGAAAAAGACATATGTCACTTCCTGCTATGAATCCAGAACATCTCAGCGCTGAGAAATTGTCCACTTAAAAGGGGAATGTAGATTTTATTCAACACATAACAACCATAAAGCTGATGTACATTTCTATTGAGACATTGCGTTGACACATGGAGAAAATACTCTGGTCCACTCCTTCATGATCAAGTAGTCACCCATGAAGGACACCCAGAAAGCCGCCTGCCCTTGTTAACCAAGCAGCGTCAACCGCCGAACAACAACCCATTTCCTGCCCAATCCTTCAATGATTCCAATTCAACGCCCGCCTATGCCCAGTGCTTCCTCAGAGCCTGGTGCCTTGGGTTTGAAAGTAATTGTTGGCTTCGTTTTCTCCTTCACATTGATGTCCTCCTCCACGCTCGATTTGATTTCCTGCTCCTTCTGCTTCACCCACTCCTCAAACGATGGAGGCTCGGGAAGTCCCAGCTTTTTTCTCTGTTCCCGGAATCTCTCCTGGATCTTCGGAGTCTGCATGATCTTCCACCGCAGCTCCCATCCGAAAATTCCAAGTTCCCGGATCCGCGATGGTCGGTCATCAAGGAGGTAGTTGTCCAGGCCGCCTGATTTCCAGATCGTGCGCAGAACCCGACGAGTCACCTTGATGTACAGGTACTCTCCGAGGGCATCGCTCCAGATCTTCTTCCGTCGGACGTTCGGCTTCCATACCCGCCTCGTGCGGCCGTGGTTCTTTCCTTGCGAGATCTTGTTACCGAATTGGATCGTGGCACCGCCATAAAGACCGCTGTTCGACTGCTTAAAGAGATGATTGGGACCGTAAGGATAGGGAGGAATGTAGTCCGGGAGCTGCTTCGTCTTCTGTGTCGGTAGAGTCGTGGAGAAAGTGCGTTTCGACGTTAACGAGAGGCCGCGGAACGCCGCTGTGAGGGAGGAGGGGAAGGAGGCCATGCTGGCCGACAAGCCTGCCATTGTGACGATAAACACAGCAGACCTAGAGCTCGACCATGACAATAATGAGGGGTCTCGGGAAATCGAGAGGATCTCGCGTAGACAGCGGGTGAAGTCGCTCAAGCGGTGGAGGCAGCTCGCCCAAGAAGAATTTGGGGCCGCTTGACCGCCCGGCCGCAGCGCCCATCCTATTGGATCCCGTCAGCCCTGCGGCGCGTGAAATTCGGCCAGACCAGCCGTTCTTTGCGAGACACCGTCCTAAGCTCCCCCCAGATCCTGTCGTCCACGATACAACACGCCAGCTTACGAATTTTTTCTTGCTTTCTAATACCCTTTTTACTTTTGTTTTGGTACTCGGAAATCGTCCCGTGACTTCTGCGTGAGGCCGCAACCCTTTCACAATGGTCCAGATCAGCGAGGTGAAGGGGAATTCGCGCGAGAACAGGACGGCGGCGCATACACATATCAAGGGTCTTGGACTACGTCCAGATGGTATTGCAGAGTCCTCCGCTGATGGTTTCGTCGGACAGACCGCGGCCAGAGAGGTGCGCGCAGTCCATCCCCCAAACTCCTCGTTCCTTATAAGACTGGTTTACTGACATTCGCGACCTGTCTTGCAGGCATGCGGTGTTGTCGTGGACTTGATCAAGGCGAAGAAGATGGCGGGACGAGCAGTCCTCCTCGCCGGTGGACCTGGAACTGGAAAGACTGCCCTCGCACTGGCTATATCGCAAGAGCTGGGTACAAAGGTCCCGTTTTGCCCGATGGTCGGGAGCGAAGTGTATTCTGCAGAGGTTAAGAAGACCGAGGCGCTCATGGAGAATTTCCGAAGAGCTATTGGTAGGCGGAGATCATACATGTGCTTGTTTGATAGTATTCTGACAGACTCTAGGTCTGCGAGTGCGGGAAACCAAGGAAGTGTACGAGGGTGAAGTCACGGAGCTTACCCCAGAAGAGGCTGAAAACCCCCTGGGTGGTTATGGAAAGACCATCAGCCACCTCATCATCGGTCTCAAGTCCTACAAGGGAACGAAGAAGCTGCGCCTCGATCCCAGCATCTACGAAGCTATCCAGAAGGAGAGGGTCACCGTCGGAGACGTCATCTACATTGAAGCCAACACAGGAGCTTGCAAGCGAGTCGGACGATCAGATGCGTACGCCACCGAGTTTGACCTGGAGGCTGAGGAATACGTCCCCGTGCCGAAGGGCGAAGTCCACAAGAAGAAGGAGATTGTTCAAGATGTTACGCTGCACGACCTGGACGTGGCAAATGCGCGGCCTCAGGGAGGCCAGGATGTGATGAGCATGATGGGACAGCTGATGAAGCCCAAGAAGACGGAGATCACAGAGAAGCTCCGACAGGAGATCAACAAGGTCGTCAACCGCTACATCGACCAGGGTGTCGCTGAGCTTGTTCCTGGCGTCCTTTTCATCGACGAAGTACGTTCACATTCCCCTGTTCAGGCCTCTCTAAAACAAACGAAAGAAACCCCAATCTAACAGCCCACCTCAAAACAGGTCCACATGCTCGACATCGAATGCTTCACCTACCTCAACCGCGCCCTCGAATCCTCCATCTCCCCCATCGTCATCCTCGCCTCCAACCGCGGCAACACCGTCATCCGCGGCACGGGCGACATCACCGCCGCGCACGGCATCCCCCCGGACCTCCTCGCCCGCCTCCTCATCATCCCCACCCACCCGTACAACCCGGAGGAGATCAAGACCATCGTCCGCCTGCGCGCCAAGACGGAGGGTCTCAACATCACCGACGGCGCCCTCGAGAAGGTCGCCGAGCACGGCACCAAGGTCAGCCTGCGGTACGCACTGCAGCTGCTCACCCCAGCCAGTATCCTCGCCCGCGTCAACGGGCGGCCCGGCGGCATCGAGGAGGCGGATGTGGCGGAGTGCGAGGATCTGTTCATCGACGCGAAGCGGAGCGCGAATATCGCCAACCAGGAGAATGCGAATTTCATTTCGTGAGGCATTGTTTGTGAAGTGAGTTTACCTAAACAGGTGAAGAATATGCGAGTTGCAAAGAAACCTATTTAAGAGAAAGGAGAATGAAGAGGGAAGGGAGGTGAATGAAGGGCGCGTGTGGATATTTCACTTTTGATTTTCTTTCTCTTCTGTGTCTGCTGTGTTTCTGTTTCTGAGCTATGAACGGATATTTGTAACGGTATTTTCTCTTTTTCTTATTTTAAAAAGAAAATATTCTCCTGAACCTCTTCTTTGCTTAATGTAACATGTCTTTCGGATTTCTCTAATGTCAAGGCGTCTAGAGGAGAATACGGACTTGATTCTATTTACAAGCAATCATCTAGATAAATGGCAAATGATAATTATTAGCCCATAGCTTTTCAACTTCTAGTAAAAGGCAATCATGAAGTCTTCAGTACTCTGCAAACATTACTATGTACCAACACAATTAGTACTACTTGTAGCCAATAGACTATATACAACCCTAGCTATTTACAGTTCACAAAAATCGAGCCGATGGCTCTCAGCTACACAGATTTTGACAGCTTTGCATCGCTGGACCTGCTTGCGCTGCTCCCCCGTTTCAGCAGACCCGGGATACCGATGAGATCGAGCAAGCCTACAAAGAGCCTTAACAGCACTATATACAGACGGATCAGCCTCAGGACCGCCCTGGTAATCCTGACTCTCAATCCCAAGGTTGGTATTGACTGCGTCTGATGGTCCACGAGCTGGAAGGGCAGCATCGCTCCTAAATGCTCACTCGCGACCTGAAGCCCGCTCGTCACCGCATCCTCGTAGAACCCATGACCGGTCCAGCAGCCGCAGTAGCTGACGCCCCTCGTATTCTGGATGGTGGGGAGGAGATCTCGCGCCTGTAACGTTGCGACGCTGAGCTCCGAGTCGGTGTACTCCCAGACCCCCTGCACGAGACGCGGGTGTGGCGGGGTGAATGGGTTCAGGGTGATGAAGATGCGGCCGAAGATGGAGACAGGGATGTCCTGCAGTGTGTTCATGCAGTATGTGAGGCATGGGTGTTTGCTGGAAATTCGGGGATGAGAGCGAGGGTTTGTGATGTAGTTGCAGGTGGGCCAGGCCAGCTCATGTTTTGGCATGAGCTGTATATGCAAGATTAGCAGCCGAATAGGCAGTATGGTTCATAAACATAGCCCAGCTGATGCAGTATGGATACAAGGTACAACAAACTACTCACAGAAGAATCAGAATGTAAAACAGCGACGGTCTTCGATGTCCGAAGCCCGCGCAAGACATCCCGCTCTTTGCTATCCACAACCGAATGCATAATCTTCAGGATCTCTTCGGCGTGAACTGCAAGAATTATATGGTCAAAATGATGACTTTGACCGTCAGCAGTGCGGACAATGAAAGCCCCACTTTTGCCAGACTGCTGGACCTGTACTACTCGTGTCTTGAGATGGACATTCTCGGCGGGGAAGTCTTTGGAGAGTGTCTGTATAAGTTGGCTTGCTCCTCCTCTGACGACCCTCCACCGTGGTATGGTCTGGGGCACACTCAGAAGCTGATGGTCATACATAAAGCGAACAAGAGCTTTAATTGGGAAGTTCGAAAGCGACCTTGCCACGTTGGTCCTTCTCCACAGAACCGAAAGTAAGGGTACTAGATAGTCATCATAAAAGTTGTCAGAATACTTCTTCTTTGACAAGTAATCACGAACACTCTGCGGGTAGCTATCATGGTGCAGTTGGTAACTGCTATCACCCTGGGTCTCATCAGCCAATACGTCCACGGCCAGGTATCGAAACCTGACAATGTCGAAGAGTGTCTGCCACGTCTTCAGGCTCCATAAGGTTTCTGGACGGGATGATATATCCTTTAGGAGGTTACTTCCCCACTGGAGGGTACATTCACCCCGGGATATGCCAAAACTTAATCTAGCATCGGAGGTACGGATACCAATGTGGTCGAGGAGGGCGCCAAAATTAGCTGATCGCAGTCAGTCTTGAAAGGCATTAATTTGCGGGCGACACTGACGAGAGGCATGTCCATTGAATAGCAAGATTCCTGTATCAACATTGACCTCACGTCCATCCTTCTCGTAAGGAAGTGAATTGATGCGACCTCCAAGATGATCAGAAGCCTCGAATAGGTGCACATCACAGTCAGAACACCTCAGCGCCCAAAATGCGGTAACTCCGAAGCATCCTCCCCCTACAATCGCAACGCGTTTGGAAGGCATGACAGACGATGGCTCTAGTTGAGCTCCAGACGGGGTTGGTGACACGGGTACTTCTCTCGGAGCGACAAAGGATGATCGTGCGCAATTTCCCTTCAACGATCCCACTGTAGTGGGACACAGAAACAGAAATATCTGAATATTGAAACCAGAATGCAATCCAAGCAATGCCACAAAACGTTTCCCAAGCAATGCGCCTTCTTCCTGAATAGTATAGGGGGCCTAGGTAGCAGCGTCTATGGAATCGGCAAGGAAGGGAATCCACCGTCTCGAGAAACGAATGTGTCTTATGTGAGACAAAAAACCCATGACCTGGAATAAAGGACACTTTCAGACTGTAGCAGCAAATGAAAATGAATAGGCCCCCGAGCCATGAAGCGCCGCTCTGGAGTCAGGGCGGTTACCTCCGTCTGAACAGGAACCGAACAGGCGTCTCCGGCTGGGGGATAGTACGTCAAACAGAGAACGAAATAGGGACACAGCAGCGACCCGCGCAGAAGACATGTAGCTTATATATCTCCGTCCTTCGAGGGGTAGCGTGACCCCCTCAGATGACGGCGCGATGAGAACGCGACGAAGGCGGAAGTCACGTGGCTGAGATTAGCGCTGGCGCAAGGAACGGAGCGCCGCTGCAGCTGCGGGTCGGGGCCCGGATCCGCAACATCATCCCGGCCTGGACTCACTCTATCGCCATCGTCTGCTTCCCCCTCAAGGCCGCGGCCCGCATTCGGCCTGTCTCTTCCTTCACAAGCACGGCTGTCTGACCTGTGGTTCCTACTGATACGATTACTCACCTTCTGAAGTGTTACTTGTCTTTATCGCCCCATTGTGCCACAGGCAGCAACGTATCCCGACAGCACCGTTGACCGTTGCTCGTGATTGCCCGTATACAAGTCAAGTTCCCAGACAGTCGAGATCATCAGGATGGCGAACCCCTTGGATACCGATGCTGGCTCGGAGCTCTTCAGCAGCTACGAGGCCGAGCTCAAGCTCGTCCAGGCGGACCTGAACCAGAAGCTGGACCAGATAGCAGAGTCGAGCGGGGAGCAGCGCAAATCGGCGATCAGACAGGCCGAGAGAGCGCTCGACGAAGCAAATGAATTGGTTTGTTTCCATCAAGGTCATATCTGGCTACTTCACAGCACAACTAACCCCCTCCGCAGCTCGACCAGATGCGCATGGAGAAGCAGAACATCCCGTCCGCCGCCCGCTCCAAAGTCAATGCTCGCTTCCGCAACTTCTGCACCGACATCGACGAGCTGAAGCGCAAGCTGAAGTCTCTATCAGACGACCGGAAGGCGCTCTTTGGTGACCGCTACACGGATGATCCGTCTAGCCTGGAGGACCAGCACCTGGCGCAGAGACAGCAGCTCCTGTCCGGGACGGACCGTCTGGAACGGAGCTCCGCCCGGCTGCAGGAGAGCCAGCGTATCGCGCTCGAGACAGAGGACATCGGGCGGAACACGCTGGCCGATCTGTACCAGCAGCGGGAGACGATCGAGCACGCGAGGGCCGGGCTGCAGCAGAGCGAGGGTTACGTGGACACGAGCATAAAGACGCTAAAGGGGATGGCCCGTAGGTATTACACCTTGAGCAGAAGTTTTCCCTCGTCGTGTTTGATTACAGGAAGACTGACTTCTGTAGGATGGCTACGAATCGGATAATCACCATTGCAATCATCACCGTTCTCGTTCTCCTCATTTTCGCGGTTATCTTTAGCAAGTTCCATTGAGCGTTTGGGAAGCAGGCGTTGTACTGTACAGAGATTTTGTTTTCTTGTTCTTGTTCTTGCGTCGCTTGGGCACTGCGTGTCCGGAGCACTACCACGAAATGTTGTATGATGACATCCAGTCTTACTACCCGGCATGATACAGTCATGGTCGACAAGCCTTGTTCGATACAAATTAAATCATATCTAATTTCGTAATATATCAAACAGATTCCGTCCCAGGGTATCATAAAGAACACTAAGCCACCATGCAGCAAGTAGAATATACAGGCGTAGCTCCGCAAATGCCCAGCCATGTCCTTTACCACTCAATCAAACGCAATGCAGTCAGTCCCCAATTTAGATCAATTCATCACCCTCATAGCCCCAAAAGCCGCATTAATAACCACCCCCACAAACACAGCCAACCCCTTCCGCCAACTCCACACGCCCTCCTCCCTCCTCAACCACATCGCACACCCAACAGGCCAAAAGAACCCCATCACCGCGCCCCAGAGCATATCATCCAACGCCCCCTGCGACCCGGTCCCAAACCCACCATCGTCGTCCGCAAACGCGCCTCCGATCCCACCCCCTCCTCCTGCTCCTCCTGCTCCCCCGCCCGTACCGGGCATCGCCGCCGCCGTCGACCCCTCGTCCATCCAGCGGTCCTCAAGCTCGCGCAGCTCCGCGCCCGACGGCATCGTGTCCGGCGTGCGCGAGACGGACTGCAGCGCGAGGAACTGCGACCGCAGCTGGGCGACTTCGGCGGGGGTGAAGCCCGCGGAGAGGAGGCGGTCGAAGCCGCGTGGGGCGGGGGTCGTTGTGGATGCTTCTTGCTGTTGTTGTAGGCGGCGTTGGGCTTCTTCTTCTTCTTGGGCTCTTTTCTGAGAGAGGGAGAGGCGGCTACCACGTTGTTGTTGTTGTTGCTGGATGAGCAGCGTAGACGCCTGCGCCGCTTCGGCCGCTAGGTCCGACGCAGAGAGGACGATATCACCGATCGAGCAGTGGACGTAGAGCCGCGGGAGAGGCGGGTCACGGACGGGAACTTTGCCCTTCCCTTTATCCTTATCTTTATCTTTCTCGTCATGGATATTATTGCCATTGGGAAGGTAGTTACCGTCACCGCTCCGCGGAGGCGGCGGCGGCAGCTTCAACGACTTCGACAGCGGGACCGTATCCTCGAGCCCCCGACCCGAGTAGATGAGGCGCAGGCGGTGGTTGGACAGTTCGGGCGGGAGACGGGCGCGGATGAGCTGCTTGAGGCCTGCGGCGGTGGTGGTGGACGGGGAGGGGATCTCGAGGAGGACGTCGGGGATAGAGGCGGAGAAGCGGATGGTGAGGAGGAGCTCTGCCTCCGGGGGGAGGAAGGAAGAATTGTTGTTGTTTTCCATGATCGATGGAGGGAGGGGGAGACGGATTTCTTAAAGAATGTATGTGTCTCACCCCGGTGAGAAGTAGTAGTGAGGGAGCGGAGATACCGCAGAGCTGTTCCTGGTATCTAGCTCCGCCGAGACCACGATATCACGCTGTTCCTATATTTGGCCAGCTGGCAGGTCCACGTGACGTCAACGGCAGCCCGTATTCTATATTCGTGTCTTCAACAATGAAAAAAAAGGGTTGTAATTATTTAGAACTAAATGTTATGAGAGAAACACCAATGTCAGCTAATAAGACTGCGCATTGAAGATTTCTTTTTTGTCTAATCCGTGTGGTTGTCATTGATATATGAAGACCGTCATGACCCAACAGACTCATTACCATTACTCGAAAGAAGTATTTGTCTAAGATTCTAATATCTGACAAGAGAGATGAGGAACTCGTAGACACATTTATAAAAAGTATTCTATTTAAAGCTCTATTTCGACTAAAATTCTATAACCCTGTCACCTAATAAAACAAGACAGCCAACGAAATAAAGGATCGTATATTTCTGATCTGACCAGGTATCATCCTGCAAAGAAATCCGTGTGCAACTAAGTCCATAACGATCCATTCACAGGAACAAAATGACAAAAAAAGCCCACACTCAGGTCCATTCTCTATCGTTCCGACCGCTCGTAGAGAGAGCGACGGTGATGGATGTACAGTGTCTCGCCGAGCCCTCCTCGGGAGGCAGAAATCCGGCGGAATATCATGGGGACCGTCAATCCGATCCCTAATCCGCAAGCCCAACCGATTCTTGGCAAGACCATTCTATGGATTCCCAAGGTTGGTCATCTTCACCAAACGTGTCGAAAGCGTGCATCGAGAACCTCCCGGAGCGACAGTGAACTGATTTTGCAAAAGCCATTTCCTAAGCACGCTTTCTTTGCTGAAGTTGAATTCGAGCCCACTCTCCAACCGGCGGTATTTCCTCGAAGAAAAAAGGGCGCGCATCGTATCCAAGGACGGCTTTGGCTCGAAGAATCACCAAGTATGAGCCGGTATTTCTAATTACTCGCTACATGATTGGTTAAAAAACAGTCTGAAAAATTAACACCCATAGACCCCAGAGAAGGCCTCCCCCAGAACGCCGTACAATGCACCCTGTAAAAATCAACCGTTATGTACATGGTCTAAACCATAAAGGATTCTCCGCATCCGCATTGTTCCTCTGTATGGCTGTTAGTAGCCGTTTTTAAAAAATAGCTCAATCAATCGGGGCCACTTACTTATGTTCGGATTTCTGAAAACAAACCGTCTGCTGAGCTTATCTTCCTGCCAGTCCATCTCACTGCCGATGATACTGAACAGGGCCTTGCTGTCAATCAGGACTTTCACACCGTCCTGTTCCACGATTTCGTCAAAGGTGCCTGGCTTCTCGACGTATTCGAGATGGTAAGAAAGACCGGAGCAACCGCGGTTTTTCACACCGACTCGAATCAGTTTCGGGTCTGGCTGCGACAGCAACGTGCGGAGCTGCTCAATCGCAGCGGGAGTGATAGACATAGCCGCCTTTCTCGGGCGGAGCTTGGTGGTTCGTCGAGGCTTTGTCGTCTTTTGCTGGGAAGAGGTGGGCGCAACGGGCTTTGCGTTCTGAGCCTCGCCCTCTCTCACGCTGGCGCTCGACTGCAGATCGGAGTGGTTGTTTTCCGGGGGCACAGACTGCCCTGAACTCTGAGGCGCTCTGTTCTCCGAGGTCACTGGCTTTCCGCCAGCAATCGAGGTGTCCGGGATTCCAGAGTTTCGGGGCGGCGGGAAAGAGTCTGGGAAGGTGTATGGTCGGTATGCAGTGGCAGTCTGCATATCACGCTTTGAAGAGGCATAGACATGTCCGTAGGAGGAGAACGACCGCAGCGCGTGACCGCATTTTCCGCTGGACGGTTTGGTGACGAATCTGAAGAGGACAGGAGATGATGTCACCGGCGGGTGAACGGCGCGGCAGAAAGACATGGCGGCGCGAGGGAGATCAGGAGTTAGGAGCAATGATATGAAGAAAAAGCCGCAATCCTCATAGAAATCATGCGCTGTAGTCGAGCAAAGGGTGGATAGCAAACATAGGAGTCAGGATGTTGAACATCAGTGGACCCGACGGTCGAAGAGCGTGAAGAGCATAAGCACGGTCCTCGGGCGTCGGTTGTCCCGTCATGGGGGTCTGGCTGTCAGCCAATCAGCGTCAGTATATTTCTACTCCTGTGGCGCCACTCTTGCAGTCTCCCTCCGCCTCACCTGATCCCAGAGTCATGTCTGCTGGATCTATCCAGTTGCTCATACAGGTATCTGTTACTGATCGACGATCTACAGGACTGCCCATATTATTGCGTCGTGGTAGAGGACAATACCTATTGTTCCTCGTTCTGTTGAGGCATGGTTGCTCACAACATTACGGAGCATTATGCCATTTCCATCTTCTTTCCACGGGAACCTTGGAAGCCCTGTCCCCAAGGCTCAGGGCACCCGTCGCCCTGTTTGCTGATTAATCATCACATGCATTTCTAATCCAACCACGTCTGTCGCGTGATACAGGTATCTATTCCTGCTGATACCTTTGCATTTTCAAGGGAAACACCCGGTCTGTTTGCCAGTCAAAACGTTGCTCTTGTAATGTCAAACTGGAATACAATGTTATTCATGTAAAATGGAGAGCAACTAATTTCATTCTGCAACATCAACCGGCAAAGTCATCTCAGTGTCAACATCGGGTGTAGCGGCAGACGTTGAATCACACTTCGAAAGAGGAGCTCAGTAAGGCAAAAAGATAGCATAAATACAAGGGGTATTTGCTAGTTGCTGATTACTACTACGAGTATGCATGTAGTATGCGTCTTAGATTGTGGGGTGTGGGGTAGTAGGAAGTTCCCCGGTCCCTGCAGAATCGAGAGGGAGAACAGGTGGGGGCATGGCGATATAAGCATGCATAAATCCGTCCCCAATTCCACGATCGCCATTCTCTACCATAGTACAAATGCTGTTTCAGGTAATGTCGAAGTCTTTCTCAAGTCCGTCTGTTATTCATGAGCGCGGTGATGAGGCGTACGAGACTCTGCGTACCAGGTTTTTCAATGCACGAGTCCCGCCAGTTTGGCCGCTGAGATAGTTACTCCTACATGCGTCGAAGATGTGGTCGCTGCAGTCAGAAGAGCAAAGGAATCAGGTCGAAAGATCGGAGTGCGGTCCGGAGGACATTCCTTCCCTTGCGCCTCCCTGGTGGAAGACGGCATTCTTCTCGATGTGAGAGACTGCAATAGAGAGATTACATACGACAAGGACACAAAGATCATCACATTCGGCCCTGGGGTTCTGGGCCAGGAGTGTTCCATGTTCTTGCGCAAATATGGAAGATTCCTCCCTCATGGCCACTCTCCGACGGTTGCCCTGGGCGGGTTTTGCCTCGCCGGCGGACAAGGATGGCTTATGCGAGGCTGGGGCATTACATCCGACACCTGGATCACCCAGATGGAGGTGGTAACTGCAGACGGATCTGTAGTCATTGCAAGCAAAGAGAAAAATTCTGATCTCTTCTGGGCTGCACGAGGAAGCGGTAAGGGATTCTTTGGCGTCGTCACGAGGTTCTGGGGGAGGACCATGCCCGCAAAGAACCTATTCCATGCAACTCTCCTGTTCAAAGTAGCAGACGTATTTGACCAGATCCTGACATGGGTATTTCAAGCGAATGACAGAACGCCCAAATATGGTACTGACGCCGCATTATGCACATTCTATGCCGATCGCGCCGGGAGATGAAATTCAAGACACAACGCTATTGATCGGGGTCGAGTTGATCGCATACATGAACACGATAGAGGAAGCCGCCACGGCATTAAGCGCATGGACGGATATCCCGACTGAGCTCAGAGCGCATGCAGTTGACGTTCAACCTGTGAGGCAGACAAGCTGGGAAGAGCTCGATCGCAGCCAAGAGGCGTTAGATCCATCAGGAAATGGAGAGATGGCAATGCGACAGTATGCTAAGCGAACCTAGCGTTCCGAAATCTCAGGTACGGTACCGCTTTTTCCCCTGCATTCATAGTAATAGCAGCTTTTTAATTTGTCAATATTAAAAACGAGGTAGTTGATAGAAGCGATCCGCTCAGCCATGTGTGGTCTTCCAACCCGCCGGTCCTGCGGCTGCATATACCTAGGTACATGAGCAACTCGTATCCAGACGAGCGTGATCAGGTATCCAGCCTTGCGTAGGAGTACTACACTAGGTTGCCATATCTTTCGACACCCCCTCTCCTGCTACCTACTGGCTTTGTCTAGGGTCTGTGACCTATCATAGTGTCCAGGTACCCTCCAGTGGCTTCAAAGTGATGTGGTTATAGAATAGCAATCCGCCAAGACAGTAGGTAGCAGGGGAGGGGGTGACGAAAGATATGGCAACCTAGTACTAAGCGTACATCGCCACGTTCACCTGCTGGACCGATCCTGCGTGGGATGAACAGATGGCACGATGGGTGAAGGCGGTGTATCAGAAAGCCGCGCGGGTTTCATGTGGCACGTACATTGCCGATCTTGACACGAGCTTGCGCGTTCACGAGTCATGAGAGAGAGCGCCATGAAACGGTTCCTGGAAGTGAGGAAGAAGTGGGACCCGGACGAGACGTTTCCTGGGTACCGCGACTTTGTGGCTGGGATGAGTCTCTAGCTGCCATGATGAAACAGATATAAGGAATGTATGTATAATATGTAATCTACATACATATACCGTCCATGTACGGCGAGATATACACATTTTGTGATGTCCAGTGTAGAATAGGTTGACGGGAAAGGATGATCGTCCATGCGAATGAATGTATGATGTGGAGCGTCGAACAAAGCCCGTGCCCGGCGCTCCCGTGGCTCGTCTAATTACATGTGGCTATCCGTCGGGGCCGCTGTGGCTGGTGCTTCTGCCCTGGGGCCTTGGCGACTGTGAAACTACTCGACCGGCCAGATCATTAATATCGATCCGATAAAAGTCCCAATTTCATAGATCTCCCTTCATCCTTCGTCCTCGATACGCTGATCATGATCCTGGCACCTTACCAGGTCATCCAGCGTCTTGTCGTTCTCCAAAGCCATGGAAGCCTCCCCCCTCACCCAGCAAAGTAGACCTGAGACATTCAAGCCCAAGATCGTGCAACTTTACGAGACCTTATTTAGAGTAGGGAGCCGTCCCAACGCAAGCGGTTCCTGGATCTGCTGTGCTAATAATTACCATGTAGACAACTGAATATGCAGAGCCTACGGAGGGTTTCTGGAGGGAATTCTTTCTGCTCCCTCCGGACAGGGCGCAACTTCGTCAGATTCTAGACACGCTTAGCCCAGATGATATGCTCAGCCTACAGGTATGACAGGCCCGTTATTGTGCTTTCGTGGTTTTGCTTTCCTAAACAGAGTTTTCGTCTCACCCACAACAGCTGGCTGATTTGCGCAACAGGCACAAACGCAGCAGTTCTTTGCTCGCGCGATCCGTGAGGCTGGTGCGGGAGCGCCAAATGATGCGCATGCTCTAGAGGTCAGTCCTCTATGTGTCTCTTAGGGCAACTTTGTTTTCTAACTCCGATTATAGACTTTGACGGGCTTTTTGGGCAGCGTCTTGGCTAAGAAGTACACTAATCCAAGCTCTGATATCATCACTATCTTGGCCGGACTTGATGAGGTCGACCAAGTTATCTCTGACTTTGTCGCCGTTTTGGACGGCATAATCCGCAATGGTAGCACCTGTAAGTCTGTTCGAATACTTCCTGAGTCGAATGGAGTAATGAAACTGATCCGTATCTAGCTGAGCTTCGTCTGAAGGCAATCAAAACTGCTATTGCCATGACCAGCGGGGCGTATAAGACTGGTCTCGTTTCATATTTCACTCATCGCGATCTTTTCCCTTCTCTTATGAAGGTATGATGTGTTTTTTCGAATGCTATTATCCGATGTGGAAACGCTGACGGTGCACAGTTTGTACATGACTCTGATACCCATATGCAAGTGTTCGAGCCTTTCCTTCTTCTTGGGATACTGGCCAATTACAACAAATTTGAATTTCAAAACCCTTATCAGCTACGACTTGATGATTTTGTCAACGAGGTCACAATTCAGAAGATCGTCAAGGGTATCGGGCTGTCATGTGCAGCATTGAGAAATGGTTACGTCGCCGTACAAGACGATGTGCCGGAGGGCTGGACTTTAACGAGCACATTGATATTCTTTGGCCTGAGAGCGCTTGCCCCCGGTGCAAGGGATAGATCTGTCCCTCCAACGCCAGAAGAAGCTAAAGAAATGTTTGCGGCGCTGTACGTTTGCTCAACTCCTTGTCACTTCCCAGTATAGCAGCTAATCCTGCTCAGGCCGGCGCCCGAGGCGGCAATCCTTCTGGCCACATACGATTTCACGAATGCAAACAAGCTTTTTGGCTACAACCTAGTCACATATGCCCCTGGAAAGAGTACGGAGGAATCGCCTTTCTCGAGCTTCCTCTCCTTAACGTCTTACCTGCTCCAGCACGCGTATCGGTCTGCGAGAGTTGCTCAGTACGCTGAGCTCAACCTGTTCACGCTCCGCATTCTTGTCGAAGACCCCGTCTTGTGTAAGCGGATATGCAGCGATGAGAACAAGCGAGCGGTTCGCTTGTGCCGGCAAAGGCAGCCTTATCTCCCTCTCGTCCATGGGGAACGAGTCCTCGCGACTGTCATATTCGATATCATGATAGACACCATTGCACACAACCTCCGCCGTCGCCTTGACGTCGGCCTCTATAGGTAAGCATTGCTATAACTTGAAACCGTCGATTACTATATTAGACGGTCTATTAATTATATATAAACAGCCACACCATCGCCATCCTCCTCCGGCTCTTCACGCATCTCTCATCGAACAAGACCCGTCTCACATACCACTGGTCCGAGCTATGGCGCACCCTCCTATCCCTCATGCGCTTCCTGACAACCTACTCCGCGGACCTCTCATCCAACCCACAGATCAACATCCTCACCACCTCCCTCGCGAACCTGATCGCCTTCGCCGTGTCCGCAGGCGACACATTCCTCCCGGACCCGGCATCCTACGACGACCTATTCTACAAACTCGTCGAAACGGGACCCATCATCTCCAAATTCCGCGAAGTCTACAAACTCTCATTCCCGTCATCATCCTCCTTAAAACCCGCCGCCGCGGACCTCAAAGGCACAACAGCAGCAGACGGCACCACCAACGTCGCCGCCATCGACACCCTCATCTCCGTCTCCCAGCACTTCCATTCGCTCTTATTCCACCCCGAGAAGAACGCAGACGCTAAGGCCGCCGACTCGGTCACACCCCTCCCGACGAACCGGAAGAAGAACCTCAGCCCACGCGAGGTCCACCAGATTATCAAGCAGGGGTACGACACGCTGAGTATCCAGGCGCACGAGGGCCTGAGCGCGTGGGAGAAGTGGCGCGAGGCGGACTTCAAGACGGCGCTGAAGAGGGCCGCGAGGGTGGCGGTTGAGGATGCGAGGAAGTTGGTTGTGTAGATAGATAGATGGATGTGATGTGCATCTGTATGCGGGAAAAAGGGAGTAAAGAAAAGGAGAGCAAAAAGAGGGAAATATTTTCATGTATATAAAAACCTCCTAAGTTGGCTGTCTTTTCACGGGGTATCTAGCTGTTCTCGGTCTACCCTTCCAACCTACCTACGGAGCTTGATACGGGATAATTATTGGATACAGAGATAGGAAAAAATGAAAGAGGAAAAAAAGAGACTACGATCTATCTACATTTAACAAGACACGTATGAAAGGGAATTAGTGATTAATAACCGATATTTTACGATAGGCAGCAAAAAAGTGCAGTGAGAAACGAACGTTGGTGTCCATCGAAACCAATACCAGGAAGGGGGGAAGGCGACGATGATGAGAAGGGAGATGAACAGGCCAGCGTGTATATTTAAAAGAAACGGGAGGATCAGGTAGAAACAAAAACGAAAACTAAGAAGAAAAAAGAGATGGATTCACCAAACGATGCCAGGTGAAAATGTCGTCACAGAAAGAGAGAGAGAGAGAGAAAGAGGGAGGGAGGAAGTAGGGTTCTTGTGATGAAAGAGAGACGGAGACCAAAAAAGTTTCCCCATTTATAGACGCCACTAGTCAGACAGTATAAAAGAGAAATATCTAACTGGTCGTATAAGCCCCCCAGCCCCAGTCCCCGAGCTATACTTTTATTATGCTGCTGTTGCCCGTTCAAAAGAAAGGCATGGCTGCAGAAGTCTTTTCCTTCCTTTCGTAACCAATGCTCGGTAGGTGCATTAGGGCGAGAATTAAAAAACGAGAGCGAAGTAATCGTAAGAAAGATAAATAAAATTCATTTCAAGAAGAAGCCTTCTCCGGAATCATGAACATGTCCCCCTTTTTTCCCACGCTTCTCAAACCAACCGTGACGTGGCAGTTCCGGGGTTCGTGTTTTGACCACCCCTTGACTTTTCGATGTATTCGTTGCTGGCTGTCATGTATCTGGTGGCGAAGAACTTATCCGAGTTCCTGCTGAGCCAGATTGTGATCTTGGAGAGTTCCTCGCGAAGCCGGTTGGTGGACTGTTGGTCCATGTTGGTCTGAGCGATGAGCTCGGGCATAGTAGCTGGGGGGGAACCAATCAGTGAACCGTTGTCAACAAAGATAGGGGGTTTGAAATTAGCGCCCCGGGAGGCAATGCAAAGGCAATATTCAATGCAACAGTAAGGCGTTTAACTTACCGAATAGCCGTGTCAAGTGCTCTGCCCCGTAAATGTCCAGTGGACCTTTGTCCGCAAAGCCCTCGGCTCCCGCCTCCCATCTCTTACGCAGAAGACGGTACTGCTCGCGTTCAAATCTGTAGAGGAGAATCTTGTCCAGAGACTTGTCGAAATACTCTCTGATGCCTGCGATGACCTCCTCGAGGACGTCTATGTCCGATGGGCTGGTACGCTTAGGCTTCTCTTCCTCGACATAGGCGTCGAGAATCTGATTAACTGAGAATTTTGCCGGCAGAGCGACAACCTGCAGGTTCTTCGTCACATTCTCCCAGTCATCAACAAGGAGTGACTTAAGATTGTCCGGCATGACAATCCGAACCGACGGTCGGGCATGAAAATGTTCTTCCTGCAACAATCGATTTAGTGCCGACTTCTACTACTAGCATCCACTGGGTAAAGTTGCGACATCAAAGGCAGAAATCTAGTTAGAATTCCGCGAAGCACGAATTATTCGCCGTGAACAGAAATGACATGTGGCAAGAGGCAAAAAACTCAGAATTGCGGTGAAGCGAAGAGACTTGCGTCGAGACTTGCATCACTAGCAGCAAACGTACCTTTTCGATTTCGTTATCTCTATTTCTTTTAGTTCCTCTTGCGGGAACTGAGGATTGTCTTTCCTCACTACCACGAGCAGAACTCCGGTCGGAGCCTCCCCGCTTTTTGGACGAGCCTTTGTTGCTGCGTTGTCGAAGAGCAGCTTCAGCATCGCGCCGCAGAGTAGCTGCTAGCTCTCTATTGTCTTCTGTAAATTTACGAAGTCGATCTTGGGGAACCCAGTCATCCCACCTGATCACAGAATTGAGCGTTAGCGTAACCATCCATAGCTGCCGCCAAGGAAAACTCTTCCCCTCGGTCCCGTACACAAGGCAGACATGAAATTCTGCAATCGTAAGGGGGGAAGCTGTATTTCGAAATTCGGGGGCGCAAAAAGCGAACACTAAATAATAGCATAGACATGTGCACGCAGATGTGGAAAATGGTTGAGGCTGGGGACCAATCAAGTCTCCTGGCGGGCAAGAAAACTGAACATGAAAGAGATACATACGTGTTCTTCCATCCCTTGTAGTGGACCAAATACTCGTAAGGGCTTTTTCGATCATCTGGATCTGTGTGTCTGATGTCGATGATCTTGGCTTCGTAGAGGATTTCGTGGTGGAAGCACAGAACCCTCTCATCTTTCTGGTAAGTCAAGTGGTTCGCTGGCGCCATTCTGACGGAAGAGAAAACCGAAACTTCCCGAACAGAATATTTCTTGTCTCAAAAAACGCCAGTTGCGTCCAGGACAGAAGAATGAGAACTGGCTGCTGGTGGACTCTTCAAATATTGATATTTGAGACGTGGAAGGGGGTTGGACGAGGCCTCAACAGCTCCCCACGGTGAGCGGAGATAGATGCGCGAAAGCGCTATAGAGAACCAAAGTACTGAAACATAAAACAGCAAACGCAAATAACAGAGACAGAACTCCTGAGAGAAGCAGAACAAGCTGATCCGAAGATAAAACGGCCTTTTCGGATGAAGAGAGGTACCCAAGAGAAAACAGGGTATAAGCTTAGATGTGCAAAGACGAGGAAAGGGAGAATAAAACACGGATGAGCAGGAGGATGAGATCACCGAATGTATACCAAGAAAGAGCAGAGGACACGCAGAAAATAGTGGTGTGAGTTGTGGTCCTCGAGATGCTGTTCACGCGTTGGGGTTTTAAGGGAGGAAGGGCAAATGGTTGCGGGAGGACGGAGACGGGGAGGCAAAAACGCGTTAAGCCTCCACAGGCGTCGAGCAGACCCCCTCGGCGGCACTTGGGCCAGCATCAAAGCTGGAGACCACGAGAACCGCAACCACAGTCCGTCAGTGGCCACCATTTTTTTGTTGCTTCTTCTCGTCTCGTCTTTTATCCTGGATCGTGGTATAGCCTGGGGTCCACGGATCCTGCACGGAACTGCTGATCATCCTATTCCATTCAATAACCTGATACCCCTTCTTGGAAAGACGCGTCGTTGGCGGTATTCGCGCCTTGCAAACTCCGAAGGGCGCGGGACTCGCTGTTGGATCTTTCTAAAGTGTAGTAATCGGTGCATTCTCATTGTCCCCTCCTGTATATCGCTTCTGTATTTTCCTTCGGCTATCTGCCTCTTTTTTCTATTGGCTTGACAACGTCGTCATGGCGCCGTCGGAGGAATCCATCTTGAGCAAGTTTCTTCTTTCTCCGGCTTCTTTACCCACAGTGATATCTCTGCAGAAGTTCACGGAGCTTTTTCCAAAGCGTCTCCGGTCCCATCCGCAGATCAAGGTTTTGTATCGAGAACTGCAACAGCTGCGTGAGCAGGACATGGACCTGGTCAACGAGAATATTGATAAAGAAGTCCGAAGGGGAGAGAAGCAAAAGGCAGAGCTACGGAAAGCGTTGACCGCCACCGGAGTAGATGGGATCAACCAAGCTGAACAACGTGAAATGGACATGGATCTCCAGCTATTCGGGCAGACATCCAGCAGACACCCGGACGAATTTCACACCTTATCCAGCCTTTTATTCGAGATGGAGGCGGCGTGTACTGGTCTCGAGCGCGAGATAGCTTCTGTGGAAACAGAGGCGGCAACAACGCTCGCAGAATTAAATACTATTGTCGGCGACATGAGTGACCTGCGCTACGGAAAACTCAATAAGCCTGCAGGCGATGTCGTTAGCGAGGCCATCAAAGGCCTCAAAAGCCTTGAAGATTCTTGCAATCAGGCGAACCTGCCATGACGAAGGCAACGGCCATACTCATTTGTTGGCGGTTTGACAACTCAATACGGCCGTCTGCTGTCCGCCAATGCAGCCGCTTGCCCAGCAGCATTGGTATGCCACAGACAGGTATTGCAAGACTTTCCTGTCAGGTGAATCAGAGAGCTGGCACACTCCTACCTGCTGCTCCTCCATAAACGCCTATATTCTCGGGTGTCCTTGGTGATAAATGCCATATTCAGTCTATAACGCCGAATCATCTTCGCGGAAGCTCTCGAAATGGATTGTCAAATTTTCGTCTCTAATTAAACATTTGCTCTGCAAATGATATCAATAAGCGGTCACTAGCCAGCCCAACCTGCGCCGCGAGCAAAACTATCGAACCTGGTTGAAATCCACTGCAAGACTCAAGTGAACCTATCTTCCATAACACCATTCCAAATGCTCTGTGCAAACATGGAAAGAAGAAAAATGCCGCTTGCTTCGCAAAAAGGACTTCAAAGAACACAAAGCGATACCCACGCACATCGACGATGAGCCAATCGTGAACTTATTGAAACTTTCAATCATTCTCTTTCTGCCTCTTTTTCCACCTCGTAATTATCCACTAAGCCGCCTTCGTCTTCGTTGTGGAGCACCTCAACTATCCAGTTCTTTGAGTAATTCTTTGCCGATGAGAGATACCATGATGTCATCCGTTTCAGGTGGCAGTTCTTCTCCAGCCAAGGTTGGACGTCCGACTTGATCAAATGGAAATTGAGCAAGTGGTGCTCGCTGCTTCCAATTCACTGTCTCATTTCCTCGGACCCTTGGGAGAGGAGGGAAGCGGCTGTATCCAGATTTGTTCCTATGGTATCCCTCATGCTTAAGTTCGTCATAAGTCGGCCAAGGAGCCTGCGGCCTTCCAGGTCGGTCCTTCGTCGATGAAATCCATATTGATTCCCTCGAAAGCACGCAGGACAGGTAATCCTCGATCTCTTTGCCCTCCAATGGCGGGTGGATCGCTCCTTTTGTCCGTGTCTTCTCCGCCTCTTTGATTTCCAGTTGCCGGACTGCCTCACTGTGTGCCTCTTCTTTCATGTGTAATCGATGGTCTATCCACTCGGCCCATGTCTGCGGGACGAAGGGCGAATTTGGAGCTACATAGGGCACGTTATCACAGATCTTTATGAATAAATCATATTCCTTAGCCTCGTCTGACACCCAGGTCTTTGAGGCAGTGTAGGACATCACCTCCCGCGTCCTGTCCTGTTCTGCGTGTTCTGAGATTCCTTCACCCTTCTGTGATATATCAGGTCAGTTGGAAGTCTTGTTGCGTGCGGAAATGATCAATTTCATACCTTAGTGCACCTTCTTTTTTTATTCCTGGCAGTGGGAAAGTAGGGAGAAAGGGAAAACTAAGGGATAAAATCTAACGCGGAAGTGACAGGGAAGCCAGGTCTATGTTGGTGGTGTCCAGCAAGATCAATCCTGATGCCAGAGTTCCTTAGTGGAATTGCCTTGTGTCTTTGTGGACTGGTCAAAGATCTCACACAACCATGAAAAGGGAGATAATTCCTTATGATAGCTTCTTTCTGCGGTTCTATTGAGCACTTCCAGGAAACAAAGAGGTGCCGCCTGAAATAGCTGGAACCACAGTTAGAAGGAGACCCCGAAGTCAAAGAGAGACAATTTGTGGAAAGGAACTCTTCCTGGCACCCGAAGCTTTGGTATGGAAGATTGGGAGAAGCCAAAGACAAGCACCTAGCGAGAGATGTCAGAAATGCCCGGTCTCTGATACCAGCAACAATGTCTCTATTCAGAGAGAGGAGACCTCTGAGGGTACGAGGGACAGTTGTCAATAGATACTGTCTCTATTGTCTGCCTTATAGTTAGCAGGAGACCGCCGGTCACTCTATATCGGGCTATTCTGCCTAGTACATCTGAAGGCGGAACCTGTGCTACACTTCAAGCACAAGGGATGAATGGAGCTGAAGGGCAGTTTTGTGACAACTACAGCACTTAGTGATCACCGGTGAGGCACCGTTAGGGCTTGGTTTGTCTTTGTGATGATGGAGGAAACTCGGTTGGTGGAGACAGAAATCTTGAAGAAGGCCGGTAGCCATTATAGCACGCAGGTCAATGTGAATACTTGTAATGAATCATTCTGATTCTGACGAACTGGTGAAGAGATGCCGAGAAGTATAAGTGAAGGAAGTTCAGATAGTTTCTCATCACACATTGTCGTGAGACAGCCAAATAAACCAGTAGAGGACAAAGAATCAAACTCCGACAAGCTGTAATACAAAGCCCGGGTGTGTTACTATCTGCAACACTGAAATAGAAATCCCTGAAGCTATAGTATAATCTTCTTGTTTGACTGGTTGTATGCCTAGAAAGGACTGTATAGCCCACAGAAGGAGATACCTCTCTAGTGTCTATACCTCGATTGCCGAGAACACTCTGGGGCGGTTGTGGGGGAGATCGAGATAGACAGGGACCCGCAGCGCGAAATCTACACGCCCTGACGCGCACCGTGCAATAATGACTTCCGCATTATTACAAGGATGTCCAGCAGAAGGGAATAGCAGTGACAGCATTCATATCACATACAAGCCTTTTCCTCAAAGCCTCTCTCCCTGGCCTGACAAGAAGGACCAACTTCAACCATGCCTTCGATTCCCCTCCACCCGCGCGCACTCCGCGACCCGTCCCACACCCCGAGCTATAACCCCCTCCCCCAGCTCCTCCAGACGCCCTCCGGCCTCGCTATCCTCGAGATCCAGGGAACCATTAATATCCCCTCGGCCGAAGGCGAATATGAGAACAACGGAGGAAGCGACGATCCCAGCGCCGCCAAGGGCTCTGGCGCTGTCTTCGAGACCTCGATCGGCAAGCTCATGTTCCCCGACTATTCACTGCAAATCCCAGCGGACGATACGAAGTGGATGAAGCGCGTCTATCTCTACGTGGGCCGCTACCAGCGGATGACGGGGGAAGTAAAGAAACTTGCGAAGCCGCTGGCGATTATACAGCGGCGGCAGAAACCTGCAACTGGAGCTGGGGATACAGAAGCAGAAGGGAAAGGGAACGGCGATGTAGACGAGTTGGAGATTGTTGAGATCGTGAAGCACAAGATCGTCTTTCAGTCTCGACCGGAGCCTGTGGGCAGCGATTGATTAATTGATTGATTGCGTTGGTTGGTGTCGTCGGGATACCATTATCCATGCTCCCACTGAGCTGTTCATCAATCGATCGCTGTTGTGGTATTAACCCCTGGTGCTGGCAAAGGGCAGACATGGGAAGACAGCGGGAATGCTCTCGACATGTGATTGTCTTTCGAGTTGAGGGCTATGCTCGCCATTCCAACTGCGCTGCGACGCCTCCAGAGCCTGCCTTCGAAGAGTCATCCTGCAACGTCAATGCGGCAAGAAACCCGGACTATAAACCTATATTGGGGCTTAAGATGTGTTTTCTATGGGAATGAGGATCTCTTGAATTATGTGCCGGGGATACACCTTGCAGGATACCTATCCATTCTCTATGCCCTCGAGAAGATATGGGAGAGTATCATCCAGGAATAACCTCCTACTAAGACTACTGCGACTGGGAGGTTTGTCTGCATTCCTACTTGTCGAATACCGAGCGGTTTGGTTCTGAAGAACGGCACAGGCGCATGTGTATGGAGTGCAGAGGGTACCAGGGCTGCTGCATGGTTCTCCGTTGGCAGAGAAAAGCTGCACACAGACGACCAGGCTGCCGTTTTAGAGCTTCCGGTAGCTAGGAGCAGCGTACAGGAACGAGTTTCGGTTTCAATGTAACTTCCTAGTTAATTGATGCGAGGTTGAATGGGGAGGATACGAGTAAGGCACAGTACAGATAACCTACTAAAGCACATGGAACTTAGATAAAGGCCTTAAGGTCCCTTATGAAATTTTCTTGAAGCAGTTAAGAAAACTTTGGACTAATTCTAGCGTCCTCTGGATGCGGACTGATAAAAGATGCTAAACAATCTGCTGAACTAGCAAGATCTTACTCGGCTAAGGCAGAATCACAATCTAGTTAGAATCATATAATTCTTAATATATAAGGGCTATAATAAGCAATAAATTCAGTAACTAAGTAAAGATCGCAGTAATAGCAGTACAGTTGTTGATAAGAGCTTCTGTAAGCATAGTAAGCATCTTACTTGCAGCCATCATAACCAAATTTAGCTAGAGCAGATAAGTGATTATTAAACTGTAGAATCCAGTAGTTATTTAAAGCCTACAGAGAGCAAATCCATCTAAAATCTGCAAGCTAGTAATTTGTATATAAGCCGGCTAGACCAGTTATGAATACAACTACTACTGCTGCTACAAGGATCCTTCGTCATGCCCCAGCAAAATTGTTGTATATGCCAGAGGCATTAAAATATCGCACAAAAGGATTGTTTTTGAGAGATGCTGTGCGATGAGTTAAGTTATCGATCACTCTTCCACGTCACCCCCTTTGGCGGACTGAGCCGATCTACATTTACATCAGTGAAGTACATTTTTCTATCGCCTCCACTTATCCCCAAGTCACTTTCCATCCTCCTTGCGCTCACCTTCAGATCTTCTATTTAAAGCCTGCTACTTGTGGTTTTTTTTCTCTTTCCTATATATACACTCCTCGTCTTCTCATCGTACCCCGTTTCCTTCGCAGCACGACGTCATACTATCATACCAGCCAGTACTATCAACAAGATGGCACCGTCGATGGAACTCCCAATTTCTAACCCCAACAAAGAGGACATCTTGCCCTCCAATCTGGGCCCTGAATATGTGGGATTTGACCACATCACCTGGTATGTGGGCAACGCGAAGCAGGCTGCCTCCTACTATGTCGCGCGGATGGGATTCAAACATGTCGCCTATCGCGGGGCCGAAACGGGCTCTCGCAGCGTGGCTTCCTACGTCGTGTCGAACGGCAAGGCCACTTTCGTCTTGACATCTCCAATCCGTGCTCCGCCTGGCATGAGCAAGGATGACGATGTCCCCGAGGACGAGAAGGCCCTGCTCCAAGAGATTCACGACCATCTGACCAGGCACGGCGATGGCATCAAAGATGTCGCGTTTCAGATCGAAGGTGATGTCGAAGCGGTCTGGAAGAGAGCCGTCGAGCATGGTGCTGTCTCGATCAAATCTCCGAAGACCCTGAAGGGCGACGATGGTCATGGTCAGATTGTCATTGCCACGATCAGCACCTACGGTGATACCGTTCACTCCCTCATCAACCGCAAGGGATATTCAGGAGCTTTTCTTCCGGGATACGAGCCAGTTACAGAAGAAGATCCCATCAACAAGTTTCTCCCGAAGATCGATTTTATCGAGATCGACCACTGCGTGGGCAACCAGCCGTGGAACGGTATCGACAACGTTGTGAAATAGTAAGTAATCATACCTGATTCGAGTCTCGACTCGATATATCTCTGGAATAGCACCGTAAGAAACTAAAGTAACTCACAGTTACGAAGAATGTCTCGACTTCCACCGTTACTGGACCGTCGATGACGCAGCCATGTGCTCCGACTATTCTGCTATGCGTTCCATCGTCGTTGCCTCTTCGAACGAGGTGATCAAGATGCCAATGAATGAGCCTGCCCATAGCAAGAAGAAATCGCAGATCGAAGAGTACGTCTTAGTTTTGATCCATGACAATGGTTGAAAAGCATATCCTGACCGACATCAGATTCATCGATTTCTACAACGGCTCTGGCGTCCAGCACATCGCCCTCCGCACCGACGACATCATCAAGACGGTATACCGCCTCAGGGAGCGCGGTGTCTCCTTTCTCAGCGTCCCAGCAGCGTACTACTCTGTGATGCACGAGCGCCTGACCAAGGTGGGCACGAAACTCGACGAGGACATCCACTTGCTTCAGAGGTTCAACATCCTCGTGGACTTTGACGAGAACGGGTATCTGCTTCAGATCTTCGCTAAGCATGTAGGTGACCGCCCTACTGTCTTCATCGAGGTGATCCAGCGCAACAACTTCGACGGGTTCGGGGCTGGTAATTTCAAGAGTCTTTTCGAGGCTTTTGAGAGGGAGCAGGCCCTTCGTGGAAACCTGTGAAGGTATGAAGCAGGGATGCTGCTACTTTCTAGTCAGTGCGGCCACAGGTCTTACATGTTTGTTGTACATGTTGGAGGCTCATTGACGGCTGGGGATTGTTAGGATTCTGCAGCATCTTGGTTTAACTCTCCTCGGTAACTCCCCTAAGCGGGTCCCCTTCTACTATGCAGGAAAATTAATCATAATCGATAATCTATTCACTTTCCTATAGTCCTCCAACATAGAATAATCCTTTCATTCTCTGCGTCCCAGTAGAGATTACGCAATGCACTGCAGTATTAGTACGCGCAGTGCGGAATTGAAGACGCCTCTAGCCGCGATCCGATTCCGATATCGCGACAGCCATACAAGTCAGCCGTGGAGCAGCACCAGTGATATTGATTTCCTAAGCAAGACGGCGGTTCCGCAATGGACAATGTTCCGTTGCTTTTTGCCGATAGGACACGCTACTATTTTCCTTCCCCCGCAGCAGATTAGTACTGCTTACTTAGGTACCTAGACAACAACGGTCAACTCCTCCCCTCCTCCTCCCCCGGGGCCCTGGTTGGGCGATGGCGGAATAGAATAAGAACCATCGCAACAATAGCTTACTGCTAGCTGTTAAGCGGATCTGCGTCATGCCTGCTGGTATTTCTAGAGTTCGGTTTATAAATTTAACGAGTCATCCACCTTGGGTATAATAGGTACCTACCTATCTACGGATATCTACCTGAGAAACATGGAACAAACCTCCATATAGGAAAGAAACAAGAAACCTGATCTGATCAGATCTGAAATAACAATCTCTCCTTCTCCATCCCAAATTCTTTCTATTTCCCCACCTGACTCGGAATTATATTATAGCTACATTTATCACACCGTACCGTTACCGATTAAAAAAGAAAAATGGCCCCCATCGAACGCATCACCATGTTCAAGATCCCCAACGAGGTCGACCGCGACCGCGTCCTCGAGCAGTACAAAGTCCTGGCCAAGACGGCTGTCAAGGTATGTACATGTACCTAGGTACCTAACATATGCCTCCATTGAATCCATCCCTTCCAGTTATCTTAAAAATCCAATCCACTTCCTGGCATTCCTTTCATACCTTGCCTACCTGAGTAGGAATGACATAGCATACCATACCATACCATTCCAAAACACACACACACACATACTGTACAACAACAAAACCCCAAGCATGCAGCATACCTACCACCACCTCATTCAAGAATCAAAACAAAACACTCACTACAGTCACCCACAACTGGGGGATTGGATCTAAACAGGACGGCAAACCCTACATCACCTCCATAACCGCCGGCCCGACGGTCCCGGACCCACGCAACAAGGGCTTCAACCTCGCAGTGAAGACGACGTTCGCGTCGCTCGAGGACATGCGGTACTACGACACGGAATGCGAGGCGCACAGGGCGCTGAAGGCCGTGGTGGGGCCCGTCAGGGAGGATACTGTCATGGCGTATTATCAGAGTGTGTTGTGATGCCATTGCTATTTATCTGTTGTTGGACTTGGCCCGGATGGAGGGGAAAAAGAAAGGGGGGGAAGGGGAGGCGAGGGAGGTATGGATGCGGGGAGTTTGTTGTCCGGGTTTTGGGGCGGCGAAGAGTGGACTAGATGGGTCTGGATCTTACTGACATGTGGAGGAATGCGGATTCGATTGTCATTGACTGAAAGAATGGAAGGAGAGAAGAGTATGGCATGCTACCTGCCTGGTTGAACCGTTCAACTAAGGAGACCCAAGGATAGGATAGGACTTGCAGAATCAACAGCCGTAGACCCTACTGTCTGCGAGAGATCCTAACTTGCAACGGTTCTGCGGTTCTGATCATTAAACGTGACACGAGACTATTATAGTCGTACGTCTCTGTCCTCGTTCACTTAATATCCAGCGATAGTAGAAAACACAAGTGGAAAATAGTGTAAAATTGAGAATAGTTCTCAACTAAGTCATGCTTATTAAAAAAAAACATGTCAAAAACAGGTACCAGTACATGTTTTTTTCCAGAACATCACACAGAGGGTGGCATTAGGAGCGATTCAAATCCATTTGTCTCATCTCAGGGATCATAGCCCTCCAACAGAGGTTAGAAATACAGCAAATCCCGGTTGTCATAATACCCAGAACCAGAACTCAATCACAGGACATCGCCTTTTTCCTCCTCTAAAGACAGGGCGGGTGTTACAAAGTGAACATGGGCAGGACACGTCGCCAACAGGCTGGGTATGATGGCAGAACAGGGACTGTAAAATGTACAGAGAACATGAAATTCCAGGTTGACTCGGGTGGCGTGAGCGTGTCGTAAAAGATTCTATAAGAGTAGGTAGATCTCAAAGTGACAAAAAAGACTATAATGGTGTCGTGCCGTTAATCGAGGGCTTTTCGGACGTCATTCCATTTCTGTTTGAGGGCTTCGTGGTTCTCATTTATCTGTGATAGATAGGTCAGCATTAATAACTTTGAGAATGAAACGACGCTGGGAGTCTTACCTCTGCCCACTTCATCTTTGCCTCCACCAATTCCTTCTCCATCTCCGCCATCTGCTCCTCCATCGCGCGGTTCTCATTCTGAACCTCAATGTTTCGTGCCATAATGCGCTCCATCTCAGTTCGAAGTTTTTCCTCCACTTCAGCTGGCTGCTTGTCGACGACTTTCTTCAGCTCATTGACCTGAATTCTTAGGCCCTCATTCGTGTCCTGCAGTTCTTCGTTTTCAACCTTAACGCGAACCAGTTCGGATGCAAGCTGAACATGCTCCTTGTCTGACTTCTCCGCGTGCTCTTCCAGGGATCGGATCCGGGAGGCTTGTGTCGCAACAGTGTGCTTAAGGTTTTCAAGCTCCGTTTCCCGTTCTTTTTCAACACGAACTTTTTCCTCCCACTCCTCAGTATATGTCTTTATCATCTCCTGGGTAAGAGGTACAGCACAGGCATCCTGCACCATGATATCCGCGCGGTAGACTTCCTTATCGCCACCCGAACTTCCAAAAAATCCCGATTCAAGGATTGACGAAGCCGACGGCTGGTGATCAATGTATACGTCAAACAGCTTTTCTTTGAGAAACGTCGACAATGTGGCCATGTCTTTCATACCGAGGAGCGTCTCAGTATTGCGTTGCATGATAGCAATACCAAATCGGAGGATAGTGCTTTCCAATCCCTCCTCGAAGATGAGGTCATAAATGCGAAGAACCAGCTGCAGAGGGAATCGATATGCAAAAAGCGTGAGGAACCACTGCGTGGCATACAGTTGCGGGTGGACGCCTCGCCTGCGGAGGTGACAGTAGAGAGCCGGCTCCAGATCCTCCAGCAGGCGCTCAAATTGATATAGATGGAGATGAAGTCCAGGCATATCGTGAATGAACATTTCTCGTAGGCCGTACTTGTTCATCAGCTTCACAAGAAGGGTGAAGGCTTCGCCCTCGTCCATCTAGTTCGCAACGAAATTAGCAACATGACCCCTTGACAGACATTGCGCAATACTCACATTAAACAGTAACGGCATAACTATAAAGTTCATGCCTTGAGCATACCCAACGGCCTCATCGTACAGAGCATAAGCTTTGCACAGGCCAAACAGGGCTTCTTGATTCCCTTGAGAGATGAAGTATCTCGAATAACTCGTTCGGGAACCCAGATCTCTTCTGATGGCCTTCTCCAACCTCTGGAGCGCTGCCGCATCCTCCTTGGCCTTCTTCTTTCGAGCAGCTTCAGCCGCAGCCTGCTCCTTAGCGAGTCTCTCGGGATCCTTCTCTTGGGAGGAAGGCGAGGAAGTTCCAGTGCTAGTCAATGGAACCGAGACGTCCGAACGGAGTGACGACCGCGAAGAGGACAACGAGTCCTTCTCCTTATCGTTGCCATTTACACTACCATTCATGCTCAAGTGGCGGTCTTTCTCTTTATCCGTACCACGCGCGACCAGCTCTCTGTAAACCTCTTCCAACTCAGGGTTCCTGCTGTCTGCTAGAACCTGCCATATAACCCCTCGAATAGTCTGTGGGATGCCCCTTTTGATAGCGGCGTTCAACTCGCCGGAGTTAGCTCCCTTCAGAGCCTCCGGCCCATGATTAACAAGTTGCTGCCATAATTCCCAATCTACTGGGGCTGCGGCATCGGTGGCGGAGGCGGAGATGCCAGAGACAGTGCCCGGGGCGAGATTGGGATTTACTGTAGATTGAGCGGTAGTGGATGGCGGTGAGACAGCGCCACCGTCTTCGTTCTCTTCTGGGATACTCCTTGGACTTCCAATGGCTTGGCCAATGCTTCCGGGTCCAGATCCAACGCTTGCTTGATCACCGTCAGAAGGAGCATGGCCTTCCTCGCGCATCCTAAGCAATCTGAACTGATCCTTTAGACTGCTCCGTCCAGTCTTTCTTGAGATTGTACTCAAGTTGTCTTCATCACGGTCGTGTAGGTTACTGGCAAGAGTCGACACTGACGCCCCGGTATTTCTACGACCGGCAGATTGAGGCGGTGAAGACTTGACCTCCTTTGTACTGGTTGCACTCCGTGAGAGCCATGAGAAAGGACTTGTGAGCTTTCGTGTGGGAGGCGCTGGTTGTGGGGCAGGGGCAGGGGCAGGGGCAGGGGCAGGCGGAGAGTTCTTGTTTGTCGACGAAGAGGCCCATGGCAAACTGGCAGTGAATCCCCCAAGACGCGAACTGTGTTTCGAATCCGGCTCTCCGGACGGCTCTGCAGGAGAACTCGGCTTGGATTCCTCCTCAGGACTCTTAGGTGGTGGCGAGTCATCCTCCTTGCTACCGGCCAGATTGACGTCGTCTAGAGAGGACGTGGACAACCGGTGAGCTGTCAGCAGCGGGGATTTCTGTGGTTTCTTTTTGCGCGGGGTGTCCTCGGCCTCTGAATGCGTTTCGGACCTCGGTGACTCGACATTGTCTGCAGTATCTGCAGTATCTTCTTCCTTCTTGCCATTCACATCGGGCGAGGGGAGAGGAGGAGGGTCCGCAGCGCGGGGCGTGGTCGCTGATCCATTCGACTGTCGACGGTCTGTCAGGGAACGTGTAGAAGAACTGTGAGGCAAGCACTGGTGGTTCTCGTTCGTTACTTCGGGGGCATCTTCGAAGGAATCCTGGCAAGAGCTGCGGTGAGCATATATTGCCGGGCGTGAGAAGCAACGGAAAGCCTACACCATCATAGTCTTTGTTTTCAGGGCTGGAAGCCATATTGCAACGTAAGCACGCTTAAGAATTTCTTTCTCTGCTGCAGACGCTGCGCAGATCGAGACAGATCGGGGGACTGGCTGATGGAACAAAGGAGCAGAGCCCTGGACAAGGGCAGGATGCACGCAACCAAAGCAGCAGTCCCGCCGACGGTAAGTGTTTATGGAGTACACGTCACGGGCTCATGCGCGAGCTGCCGGGGAAAGCAACGATGAAAGCAGGGAATTCAGATGTCGTGTAACCCGTGAATCGCAACGGAGATTTATTGTGATGGCAGGAGGTGGAACGCTCTCGACTGTGTCGCAGATACTGATGGAGCACCCCGTACACCGTAGATGCCAGCTAAGGACGCGTCGTTGCCATTGGCGGTGCCGCGGCAGGACGGACTGACGGCGGCCCTGCGTACATCTGCGGACATAGGCTGTGGACCCTCACAGCCACGTCGGCTTCCAGAAGCCTGGATGCATCGTATCGCAACGGCGTCAGGGGTTCCCGCAATCGCTTCCTCCGTACTATCGTCCCACTAGCCGCCAGCATGGACCTTGCTCCACCCCGTCTCTCCAGGGCCTTCATTCGCTAGGCTTCCCTGCCATCTCATCGCTCGGAAGTTTTGGCCCAGACCACCTGTTGCCATGACGGCCATAATCGACAATATTTATAACCTTGACAGAAGAAAAACATGTGTCTTCTCTTTTCTTGAAGCGGAAAAGATAACCGCTCTTGGGCACCAACCTCCTGCGTGGAAGTGTGCACGGATATCAGGCATTGATTTCTAATACAAGACCATTACATGTGTCATTAACAGCCATCGAGGTCTAAATGTACTGTAGAAGTAACTATGCACGTCCGTAGTAGACAAAGATGTAGCCATTTGGTTACTTCATCCTGTCCATGTTCAACCACTTATTGAGTTCTCAAAATCTAACCATCGTCCCCTCCTGAGAGGATCCAGCTTCTTCAATTCCGTTAACCATCTCAGCACATTGTCCTTGGCTTCACCTGACAGTGTCCCTTCAATCTTGGAGGCCAGCAAGGTGCAATCAATAAGGGCCTGGTAGATCCATTTGCAATCCTCTGCCCCGTCAAGCAGCTCTTCGATTGCTTCGATTTCCCTGCGGACATAATCCAAGCGTTCCGAGTTGGTCAGATTGGGAGCCATCGTCTGCACTGAAATGGTAGGGTCAAATGTACACATGAGGTTTTGATGATAGAACCATAGTGATTGGTCGTATGGGTCGAACAAGGCATTGTGGATAAGTTTCAATTCTGAACACGTTACTAACGCTTGCATCACAAAGACGGAATGTATACTTACCATCGTCGAGCATCTTTTTTCGTTCGTCATCACTCGCAGACTTTTCGTTCAGAAATTTCTGGATAAGCTTTGTTCTGTAGTGCCAGGCAGAGAAGTTAGAGAGATTGGTCTTGATCATCTTTGTCGTGTATTCAAGTTCTTCTTGAGCCATGCTTTTCTCATCAGGCGTGAAGTTCTCCAGAGTTTCGATGACAAAGCGCCTGTAGCCCCAACCGTGGAAATTCCTGCTGTCAAGACTAAGCATCTTGCCCACCAGCGCTAGTTCCTCCTGCCAAAATCTACGGGTGACTGGCGTTGGAAGCAAACGCTTGGCTTCTTCTAAAAGCCAGTAGCGATGGTTCCATATCCAGTAGCATTTGGGGAACTTGCGAAGAAGGGGAAAGAGAAACTGAAGATCAGCCTTGATCATGGCCGCTATCTGATCGGCCGCCGGTTGATCAGAATCACTCGACACTACAAGCGAGAACTGATGCTGTAGCACCCGACGTCGATGGTTCCATATCGTGTAATACTCTGGATTTTGAGTCAACAGCTCAGAGGTCTTCTGCAGAGTCTCGGGAGTATATTCACGATCACGAATCTGTTAGGTCCGGTTAGCTCCGCAAGCCAGAGAGCCATGCAACTCACTACCTACCTTGGCATAAACTAGCCGCTCAAGTTCCCGGTAGGCCTCGATTTTCCGCTGTTCTTCTTGACGGGCTTCAGCGGACCTCTCTGCGTGGTTGAGTCGGGGAACACCGTGCTATGAAACCGGTCATCAGCAGGGACTTGGCAGGCAATGAGGACGTGGATACCATACGCTGGCCATATTTGAGCAGCTCTTAGTGCACGTTGACAGGTTATTTCATATGTCGAGAATTTACTTATATCCCTAGATCTATTACAGCAAGCGGTGACACCCCGGAATTTCCAGTCGCTGCTGGCCGATATCAGGTTGCCTCCGCGGGAAACAGCGATGTTCCATACAAGTGGCGCGCTAGACCAAAGGCACGCTTTCCATCACGTGCGCCAAAAGGGAGCTCTCCGCCCTCAAGTCGGACAACTTCAAGACAACGTCCATCCACAAAGACCAGACGAGCACGTCTGAGTCACTGATTCTGCTGATTCTGCTTGCAACGAGTATGCTACTACTGGCATACCAGCTGCTTTCTCTATTACTCCAGTTTCTATCTTTCCTTCCGTATCAGAGCATGTTCTTCCGTTAGTCTGATGGTAGTTTTCCAAGCCTGCCGCCGCGGCAGCGATGGCAATTCCTATATGTCTGTCCTCGGAGGAGCAAGGTTCCTTGAAAGCTAGTCCATTTCCTGCTCCTCTCCGTATTCAATGTCATGTCCCGAGGCATCATGAATCTATAAAAGCCGCTGGCCTTGCAACTGCTCAGTCACCAGTTCCAAGTGACACTACGTCTTCCGATGATGACTTCCATTCGTTCCCACCTTCACCAGGTGATAGGAAAACGGATACCAGACCAAATTCTGTGCTTCGATCTGAAAGTGGAGGGTTTCGAGATGCTCACGTTTTAGTAAATGGCAGAACTACCAGCCCAGGGACTTCTCCTATTATGAGAGGCCGCAGAAGAAATAGACGATGTGCCAGCGCGAGTGCAACAGCACATGCGCCTAGGAGCCCAACTTCGCCTGACCGTTTTATCCCAGCTCGGGAATCCTTTGACTGTCCCGCAACACAGTTTCGCGTGAATAAATCTCCGCGGCATCTGTCACCTGAGGAGAAACTACTCCGTCGACGCGATCCGAGTGCGGATCCTTTTATGCCTACACGTTCACGAAGAGCTGCTAGTGTTCCGAGGCTGGGAAGTCAACATGAGCGCACACTTACTCGTTACATGCCGCATCTCGTCAGTGACTCAGCCATCGCAGGGAGCCATGGTCCAGTTGACTCGGGGGACCTCTTGCGACAAGTCAGTGCTGGTGCAGTCTGGAACGTTGGGGGATCTTCTGCTGCAATGGGTGGGCCACCAGTTGGCATCTCTGATGGGATGGGAGGTCTCATCGGAAGCGGGACAACTGCCCCGATGTATGTTGCCAATTTTCTGGAGAAGACCACGCCTGCCGAAGAACGCGAGAAGCATGAGTCGAGATTGGCCCTCGCCCTGGATATTGACCAGACGAACCGCCTCCTTGACATTTGCAGACCGCCTGCTCATCTTTACTCAAAGCCGAGTCCCTCTTCGCCACACTATGAACGGTATTGCCCTCTTACTTGGAAGGACAATGCCTGGAAGAGGGCCGAAAGCTTGGAGCGTAAGTTCAAGCCGTTTTCTTTTCACTGCAACATATCTATCAAATTATCATTGTTCTTAATGGACAATGCTTTCGGTTTAATTTCTTTGCTGGTTCCTTTGATTCCGCATTTTTGAACTCTACAGCGTTGCTTGTCATTGTACAGTAACGCACCGACGATTATGTCGCCAAGATCTATGATTATCTATAAGGATATATTTAATTGGTAATTATCTACCTGTAACTTTCCCCTCCTTGTCAACATCCCTTGCAGTCAATCCACTGAAGAAAAAAATATAGGGTCAAAGACGGTCACAAAATCCCACCAGCGAGCAGTTCCATCGACGCCTTTCCGAGTCCTTGATGCTCCTTTGCTTCGGGATGACTTTTACTGTTCTACACTGGCCTATTCCTATACTTCTGGAATCCTTGCTGTTGGTCTGAGCAGTCGCGTCTATCTCTGGTCAGAAGCTCTTGGGGTCCAGTATCCGCCCTTTTCCGCGCAGCCTGAGTCCAATTATGTGACCTCTCTTTCGTTTTCTTCTGAGGCCGGGGGAAAGAGCATCCTGGCAGTTGGGAGACAAGCCGGTCATATATCATTATGGAGCACTTTTGATTCTGACGTACGCTTTGAGATAAAGCAGCCTAATGCCGTTTCCTGCGTCGCCTTCAAGCAGACGACATCTCATAGACAATCTGAAAGGTTTCCAGACACCGAAGTGGAGGTCGAAGATCTTGCAGTTGGCGATGACCTGGGTAATGTCTGGTATTACTCAGTGGAGTGGCCAGACAATCCTACCAGGGCAGCACACGATTGGAACGGTGCGATGACACTGCTTGCGAGGATAAACGCTCACACTCAGCAGATCTGCGGTCTAGCCTGGTCTCCGGATGGAGCATATCTTGCCACTGGCGGCAATGACAACGCTTGCTTGCTGTTTGAGCTCCATGAGATTCTCATGCCTGACCGAGCTGCAGTTTCTCCCAAGTCTCCCACGGCGCCGTCACGCCTACGCCTTCCCCACGGACTTCAGCCTCAAAGTGTCTTCTCGCGTCTTGCAGCTCATACTCACCTAAGTCGCCTTTTTGATCGACATTATCGCTTGAGTCACCTTCTTCCTTCTTGGACCCCCGGCCATATGACATCTATTTCAACCTCTGACATGGACAATTCCGGATCAGTCATCTCCGGGCATGGACGGACGGTCTTGATACCATCAAACCGCCAGAAACACAGGCTGGCACATTCTGCAGCTGTAAAGGCGATCGCTTTTGCACCCTGGCAGCCGTCACTTCTCGCTACTGGTGGTGGCTCAAACGATCGTTCCATTCACTTCTATCATACTCCTTCCGGGGCTCGTCTGGCAACTATCAACGTCCACGCTCAGGTCACCAGTTTAATATGGAGCAAGACGAGACGGGAGATAGCTGCCACTTTTGGGTATGCACAGCCTGAACACCCCTTCAGGATTGCTGTATTTGCGTGGCCAAGCTGCGAACAGGTAGTCGCAATCCCGTGGAGTGCAAACAGTAGTAGCGGAGGGGGGCCTGAGAACGATTGTGGAAGGGCTCTTTGGGCGATTAGCTATCCTGGCGGCCCAAATGAGCCTGCGCCAAGTCCCATACATGAGCAAGCGGTTGACACGGACTCTTCTTCGAGCACTACTGCAACTCCTGCGACGACTACAGTGACAGAAACTAGCAGTGGGCTCTCCACGCCCGTCGGGGGCGAGCCGAATGGCATTCCTCGATCTCCAATTGCCCCTCCAAGCTCACCAAGTAGGGAGAGGGAAGGCGGAACATGGTGGTCTCGGACTGCAGAGGAAGGTTGTATCATTGTCGCGTCAAGTGATGAGAGCGTCAAGTTCCATGAGGTATGGAGCGGGGCGAGGAAGAATGTCGCGGGAGCTAGCGGTCTCCTCGGTGGCAGTGACATATTGGAGGGACTGGAAGGAATAGAGAAGGAAGGAAACGAGATCATTCGGTGATTCCAGATGCTTAAAGGAATCGTGGATAGGCGGCAGGACTGTCTTGGTATTCTTTTTGCTGATCACTGCATATCATCCGCAGGTTCGGACACTACAACTCTACACTCTTGTCTTGGGATAGGTATTGTTGGAAGACCTGCGACAAGCTTGCTGAAAACGGCGAGCTTGCAGGTAGCTATCATTAAGATATCTTTAATCCAGTCCTATCATCACTCCTTGTTTTCTATGTATGCTCTTCCAAGAACCTGCAGCCGTAGGACCATCGCCCAGATGGCGTTCCTGGGTACTTGAATACAGTGCTGCAGAGGTTCGTCTCGACGAGGATAACTTGCCATGCACTGCATAGTTACAGAGTAGTCGCTCCTATGCAGAGGTCACTGGGACCCGCTGAAAGACATCCGATGACGGAGTACGGAGTAGAACAGATCAGAGATCTGCTCCGTAAAAGTCAAAAAGGACCCAACACTACGGAACACGGATCGGATGTACAGCAGTGGACCGTCGCTGATCGCTGAGCCTGGACCCTCGGGAAGGCGAGAAGTCTGCACGATTCTGAGCTATACTAGCGTTTGAGACGGTGAGAACCGCGGAGAGGGAGCCCATCAGCACTAGTGAAAACTATCTACGGAGTAGCCGCCGCGGTGGGTTGGGCATTATTGGCAACTTTTGGGAACTTTGGTTAGTTAGATTGGCAAGTTGATGATCGGCGGCCCCGGGAGTCGGCTGTTTTTGTGCTTTTTGATTTCGGGTGGTGGACTGTTGTCTTAATTACGGCTATGGAGTAACGATTTGTATTGGTATGTATGGACGCAGTATATCTAGAGTGCGTGGATACGGTGTAAGTACTCTGTATGATTTTCTTGCTCTAGATATTCGGTCATATACATAGAATAACGCTGTTTATTTATGGCTAATTCTCGGGATTGTTTTATTGATGAATTAATTGGATACTATGTGTCTTAAGAAAAGTGCTGTACTCTGTTGTATTGTAGAGGTAAGATCTGCACTCTTGGCTGCTGCAAGTTAAACCTGTGTACTCCGTACATATTGTGGGATGCATAAGAGTTCTTCAATTGGACAAGGCTCCAATCTGGACTTTTTGTACTGCTTGAGCGAAGAGGATGTTTGGTCTCGTGATATAAGAGCTGTTGTGCTGACCTAAGAGCATGTGGTTGTGAGATAGTTATATATACTTGAAGGCGGGCCCCGCCGGGAGATCTACGATGAATAAATAAATAGTGCACCGACAAACTAAAACTTTCAGAGCTGACTACGTACTCAAACTGTAAAAAAAATTTGTCATGCATAAAAATCAGATATGAAGCATATCTTCTGTAGTGTTCTTCTTAAGCTCGTGTGTTCTTCCCCGGAGGCTGTATACATCCTGGATTTCACTCTCTACCAAGGTGACATAAAAACCACGAACCAAACCATACCACACCAAATCGCGTTCTACTCCCTTGAATTTCCAGAAAGAAATCAGCAACCGCAACAATGGTCTCCCTGAAGAATCTCCTCTTTCTCTCGACCGGCGCTCTCGCCGCCGCCGTCACCGCTACCGCTCCCGCCTCTGCGCAGCAGTCGACCTCGACCTCGCCGTCGGCATCGTCAATTCCACCCACCCTGAACGTCACCACCATCGCCGCCAGGAACAACGCTTAGATGCTGGAATGCTGGGCCCTCGAGCCCGGTTTCACTGTGTCCCCGCAGTCAGGAACCGCCGGCGCCGCGATCCTGCCCATAGGCACCCTGGGCGGTAATGGATCGTATTCGGTCGTGCCCGCGGGCTTTGATGGTGGGAGACATAATGCGCCTGCTGCGCAGTAAGTTTCATCCCCTGCTCAGAGTGTCGTCGTTTTTTATTTTTTAATATGTATATTGATCAACACGGTTAGATGGGTCATCTTCCTTTCCGGCCTCGCGCACATCACGCTCCCGCACCCGCACCGGTCCAACACCGCCAACAACGAAGCTTGGATCCTGGGCGGCAAGAACGGCGCCATCCTCGCCCTCGATACCGCGGACGTCAGCGCCGATGGCCACATCACGCGGTACCCCAGCGGAGAGGCGACGATTGCGCTGCAAATCCCGCTGGAGGGGGGCGTTCCGCCGAAGCATAGGGTGCTGCATTCGGGCGCTTGTAAGCCGGAGGAGCAGGTTCTGTAAACGTTGCTAGTTGAAGCGGAGGGGAGTAGGGGGTTAGGTGGTAATGGATGTGATGGTTGATTATTGGTTGGGGTTCTGATTTTTGTCGATGAGTGATGTATTTATGCATGCTATGCTGTACATTAATATGGATGGAATATATTAGGTAATTATCCAATGTAGGGGACGTTAGGTAGTAAGTCCAGTGGAGTTTAATAATAATATTTGCGAGTGTGTGAGACAAGTACAGAGGTGACTGGGGGGTGAGAGATGACAGGCAGGCAGGAAGATATGCGGATTGATATATGACCATCTGTTAGGTGTTGCACTAATTGCCACTCACTTATTGTCTCAAGGGAGGCTTCACGCCGTTTCGATGTATATATCTAGGCGCGACAGAGGTGATGACAAGAAAAAGGAGATGTTATCATCTGCCGTATGATGTCAATTTGCTGTTGGGAAAATCCTGGGGCCGGTGCAGCCTGTTTGTCTCTACTACTACAAGGAGAAGCTAGGTCAATACCAAGATGCTCAAATTACTTCATTAATTCATGCCCCCCGCAGCGTGTTAGCTGCACTCCACCACGTCTAGGAAATTCTAACACTTACTAAACGTCTAGATTTATCCAGGAGCATCAATTCTTTCTGCTTTTTTTGCTGTGGAAATTGCCAAGTTTTTGATATTATCACATTGTTCTTTTCCGTTCCATTTCGCCGTAGCTGTCCTTAGCAGTAGTAACCTCACATTTCAAACCACAAGAAAAAAGATACAGTTGATATAAAATGTATGCAACACTCCGTTCCCCAGGACAGGTGGAAGCAACAACTATATGCTACAAGAGGGAGAGCGAGAAAGGTGAAAAAAAAGAGGAAACACAAAAATCAAAGACGTTAAACATCAAACACGCCACTCCAATGCGATGCGGGGTTCCATCAGGCGCAGCGCACGTTGCAGTACATAGAATAAATGAAGATATCCTCCGGATATTTTTTTGATACTTATCTTTTGTCGCCGAGTAAATTGACGTCGAAGAAGAGTCTTCGGAAAGAGAAGGGAAAAGCAGATCAGGAGCTTTTATTTCCGCCCGGACTTGCCCTTACCCTTTCGGCTACCGCGCAGCTTTGCCTTCTTCGAAGGTGGAGGCTGCGCCACGGCGGCATCATCAGACTCTCCTTCGTCTTCAGTGTCAGCAATGAAGTCGACCATGGAGCCGGCACTGTCTTCGTCTTCATCCTCCTCGTCCTCGTCTTCTTCGAGAGACTCCTCTGCGTCCGACGAGCCGGCAGATTCTTCGGCCTCGACATCGAGGATGCCCTCTTCGTTTTCTTCCTCGTCCTCGCTGCCTTCTTCGTTTTCAGACTCCGAGCCAGCGACACCGTTCATCATGACCTCGTCCTCGTCGGAGAGCTGGTTGTCTTCTTCGTCCTCCTCATCATCCTGGCCTTCGACATAAATGACGTCGTCATCATCTTCGCTGTCGCCGTCCGCATTACGGTTGGCGATGGACTGTCTCAGACTGAGCTGGGCATCCAGCATATCGAGCTTGCCCTTCAGAAGGAGCAACGAGGGAAGGCTTGAAGAGCGCTGCTCCATGACCCTGAACAGAGTGGTCATTCTCTTCAGGATGTCTGCCTTGCCGGCGATCGCGCCACCGTGCGCAACGCACGTCCACTGTACCCAGACCAGAAGGTGTCCGTAGCGTCCGGGCCGCGCGGAGAGACGCTCGGCCAATCTCTGAAGCAAGGTTGCTGCAAGGGAGGAGTCCAGGCGCTGGATAGTCGTGCGGACGATGGAAAGGTCGCCCGTGTGGAAGCATGACTCCAGCATGGCGCTGTCGTTGGTTTTGAGGGCTTGCGTGAGCACAGTCGAGAGGGATACTCCGGATTGAAGGGCGCCTGCATTGCTCTTGCTAGGAAGAAGGGCACCGCGGCCCGCCTCGTCGTCGAGTTCGGCCTCAACATCAATGGGCTGTTCGGAGGCGTTCGCACGGAGGAGCTCGCCGAAAGAAGGCTCTCCGGCTTCTTCGTCTTCCTGTTCCGCTTCCGAGTCCCCGGCATCCTGCATTTCAACATCCTTATCTGCATCTCTCTGCTTTCCAGATTGCTGCTTCTCACTGTATTTCTTCGCATCGCGGGCCTCTTCATCCTCGTCACCCTCCTCGTCACTGGATATCGAGACAACATCCTGTCGGGAGTCATCCATCTCGATGTCTTCCACGAGTTGTCCCTCTTCAACAACTGCCTTGGACTCGTCCACATGGCTCTTACTTGATTCCTGGACACCGTTCACAGTTGCAGACCCCAGCACAGATGCTGACTTGGTTCTCACAACCTCTTTCGTGCCCCTGAAAGCAAGTTCATCTGACTCTTCATCCTGCCATCTTACTCGCTCGAAAATGACATTGACACCTCCTTCCGCCCAAGCAATGACCAAGTCTGGCCCCTGGAAAGAGGTCGTCACTACCGGCACGAGGCTTCTAGATTTATCGGGTCGGACGACCTTGATGGACGCGTCCGCTCTCCTGGTCAACTGCTTGACCTTCGCCTTGAGACTGGTTGAGGACTTAGATTCGTTCTGGACGAATGGCCTTGTAAAAAGCTCGATTGTGCCGTCGTCAGTCACCACGGCGAGAACCTGCTTTTCGAGCACCAGGGACTCGTCGTCAGCCGGCTTCTGGTTATGCGCATCTGTGCCCGGGTAGAACGATAATGACGTGACCTCCTTCTCTGCCACTAGGTTCATTACGAGTTTTTGCTTCTGCGCATCGAAGACGTTGATGTAACGGTCGGTGTCCGAGGCGAGGAACTGCCCTGAAAGGACAGAGTCATCTGTAGAAGATGGTATGATGGTGTGAATGGGATTGCGCATGGCGGAGAAGGACACTGGTGGGTCGCCAGCCTTCTCGACATCTATTATGTAGGGTGTCTGTGATGCGCAAATAACAGGAGGGTTCGAAGGGACAGGCCTGGACAGCGCTGACACAACTGACGATGCTGGAAGATGAATAGTTCTAGAAATTATTAGAGATGTAATAACACAGCAGACTAACGGCCACTCCTTACCTTATGCTCTGTCCAGTGCGCAAGTCCCACTGCACGAGCTTGTTATCACCTCCGATACTCCATCCCTCTAGACCCGGACGCTTGGCAGTAAACTTGAAATCTTTGATGCCTCTGTCATGACCACCAGATAGCGTCCCGACGATCTTGTCCTCTGAAGGAGAGTACATCCGGATTTCGGACGAACTTGTACCAAAGGCGACGACGATGTCTCCGTTATCCAGACCATCCACTGCACCATTGATACCTGAACTCCTCTTGCGCTTCTTCTTCGATTGCTGTTCCCGTGGCTTGTCGCTGTGGTAGAAGCCCCAGTCCAGCGAAGTGATCGATTCCTTAGGAGCGACAGCATGTTCGCATACCAGACGGCCGGTATTGGTATCGTGAATCCGGATATGCTGGGCGTCGAGTCCTTGGATGACGGACGCAAAGAGCGCCAATTGGTACTCGGACGGGGAGAACGCAGCTCGCAGCACAGAGGTCTTATTCCCCGACAGCGTCGCACCCGCGACCGCGGGGGACGCGGCGGAGGAAGTTTTCGAGACGGGCGGGCGAGAGGCCTTCTTGTTCCCCATTTTTGGTCGGATTTGTGAGGAACAAAACCACAGAACCAAAGGATGGGTTGCGGAGGGGGTCTCCTGAAGTTGGAAAAAGGAATCCCAGCTTCAGCAGCAAAGGCGCCCGGATGTTAAGTCTCTGTCGAGCCGCAGGCCGTCGCCGTCTCTGGCGGTGATGCTTGTGGGAAAAAAGTTCTGTATACGCGCTTGGCCCGTTGCAGTCTAGGGCCGCCTGGGAAGTTCCGCTCCGGACCCCCCAGGCTTATCTAATCCTCCACCCTTTCGCTTCCCATCCCATGATCTCTCCTCGACCATCGTGGACTTCCCTTTCTTCACCCTGCGCCTCCTGGCTTAAGCAGCTGTGTCTGCTGTCTCTTCTCGTCGTCATCCCTCTTCAGGCCCTGCTTTCTCGATCCTTGTGCTGTCTACTACTAGACGTTGTCTTCCTTACCGTCCGACCAGGAGAATGACCATGCTCCAGCCTACGTCGAGACTCCGAACAGAACTTTCTCCTGATGCTATTCCTCCAGGAGACCTCTGAAAAATTTTGGCGTTGTCTTACATTGATATTGTTAACATGTTGTCTTTCTCTTCCTTTGTCATCCCTAGTCTGGATCCTTTCAGCAAGCTGGCCATTTTTAGAATATGCAGCTGTTCTGCGAGCTGCATACTGCTCCTCTTTCATCAACTGTCGGCTCCCTGCTGTGACATCAAATGCAAGATGGATGGTCTGCATACATGCCATCCACCGTCTCTGATCCAGCCCCTCGAAAGAACCCCTTTTGAGGATGTCAGCGAATTTTGGCTGTGCTTGGCAACGCCTAAGAGCAGCCGGTGCAACGACATCTAATGGTTCTTCCTGACATCTGAGGCATTTGCAGTGAACTCTGACGGCGGCTTACAGTGCCAGATCTACAGGTGTACCGTCACGACCGGAAGACATCATCGTTGCTACAAACGGAAAACAGGAGAACGGGTGCCCACCCCGTCCACGGCACCAAGAATCTTGATGCGCAGCGCAAACTACTGGATACATTGGATGACGCGAGTGCTACATCTCTCCCAGGCCTAGGGTCGCACAGGCAGCTAAGGGAAAATAGGTCGTGCACAAATTGCTGGTGGGTTGGTATGAGGAAGAGCTGTGAATGTTGCATTACTGGGCACATCGCGGACTCGGCATCGGGCTGAATCGCTGCTGCCTGTGAAGCGGCTCGCGTGTGCAATGATCGGAGCGGACGTGGATCGATCGGTGGACCGGGAAAGAAAATAGGGTCCAGGCAAACGCAGACAACTCGAGACGGGCAGGACGCGGGTGGGGTCGCGTCTTGCATCAGTGTGACAGGCTAGTCCCAATGCGACGCAAGGGGAGGGTTCAGGGTTGAGCCCTGGGGTTTGCGTGGTCAGCGGACCACCTCCCCTATCAGGCCCGGTCTGTGGTTACGCTGGAGTTTGGCCGGGCGTAAGGCGTAAGGATCCCGTAAGCAGGTTCCGACGGACTCGGATGCCCGATGTGCTTTGGAACCTGGCCTGTGATCTTTCACCAACAATCTCGGACAGGTAATGGATACAGAAGGCGGATCGTGTTCTGTGGGCAAAAAAAAAGAAAAAAAAGGAGAACGGACGGGAGACACTGTGGCTGAGGCCCACCGCGGTGCGCAGAGCTTTTGTCTCGTCGTTTCTCTCGTCGGCGGACGCTGTCAGACTGGGAGTGCTTTGGGTGCGAGTCTGGCAGAATCCAGGATTCAAGTATCCGCTTTCGGACAACGTAGACCAATCATAGCGTGTGGGCGGCGCGGCGTTTCGCGTCGCAGCCAATCAGCGGCTGTCAAATGGCCTGAACCAGGATGATCGGGACTAGTGCGGGCGACGGGGCTAGCGGCAGCTGGCGGGCGAGCGCGACGAGGGCGTCCGTACTTAAGGATTCTAGCACCCCCTCCGATTTTCTCAGTCTCTCTTTCTGGAGCTGAGCTGAGCTGCGCCCGCGCCGGACAAGTCAGGTCACGCCCTTCGTCTCTCACCGCCCCTTACCTCGTCTGTATCCTCGGTTACCTGTGACCTGCCTAAAAATTACCAGACGCGTTCGCCCCGTGTCGCGCACCGGCCCCCAGCCACAGCAGCGTCCTGCAGCTTATTTACTGTCTGTTTGGACCTACTCGACCTGACCGCGACGCTGATTGCGATCTGTACGCGACACGGGTCACGACACCTTGCTCCTTCCGCCCCGGGATCCTGCCTCAGGCATCAAGCACGTGCTTCGACGGCCGCTGCATTCCTGAGCCAAGTCACCTGACTTACCCTGCCTCTTGGCTCTGCACCTCGCGACCGGCGTGTGTTTCTTATAAGCGGGCGGGACTCTCGGCGTCTCCGGCCTGCTTTCTCCCATCTCTCTCTTCCGTTCCTCCCTCCGCTGTCCCTGCTTAGTCACAACCCTTGCCTCTCACGTGACTTCTCTCTTTTCCTCCTCTTGGCGCTATAAAGTCTTCCTGTGTTCTCCACCGGAGCTTCTTATCTCCTTATCTCCTGTATCTCCTTCCGCATTTTTTCGGCGTCGCGGGGTACACGCGCGCTTCGTGAAACACCGAACATCCTCCTCCCCCCCCTCCATCCCACCTTTCCTGTGAACTAGTCGGGTGGTCTCTGGTCGACGGGGATTCGAGTCTTAGCCTGTGATAGCGCAGAGAGTATTCAGTTGATTATTTGCGTGTTGTCGCTCCTTAAAGTCCTGGATAGCTGAACCTGCTCGCCGCCTCTGCTTGTTAGAACGCGTATTTCGGTCCGCCGTGGACCTCCAGTGATCTCGCCATGGCAACTCCGCCTCCCGAGGGGGGTTCAATCCTCAAGGATAAGACTCAGCTGCCTCCTCAAGTGACTGACATTGGGTATGTATTCCTCACTCCCCATTCTCATCTTCCTCTCACATTGCGTCCAGGACACATCCAGGACGCGCCTTCCCACTCTGATCTCTTCTTTGTTTGTTCATCTACTGACCACTTTATAGACTTCAGGATTCACTTGATGTCAAAGCAGCTGCTCTGGGGAAGCCTGCAGAGGCAGTAGTGGACTCAGCAACCAATCAGGCCGCGGTGGACGCCAACAAGGAGATCTCCCCGGCCGTGAATGGACACACTGATTCTCAGTCTCCGCTCACCAATGGAGTGAATTCTACCGTCGTGAAGAACGAAGCTACTTCACCTCCGAAGTCTCCTCCCTTGTCCTCACCTACCAACCAGACGTCATCCGCTCAGCCAGAGATTGCGCAGTCTAATAACTCAGAGGTCGAAGTGAAGACTCAGGGTACGGAGAGCGTTGAGTCAAAGCCGGCTGCGACTTCGCCACAGAACCCTGCAGACAAGACGGCTCCAGCCGACAACGTCGCTTCGCAGAACACGCAACAGACCGCATCTGAAGCAGCACCATCGGGAGATATCAAGATGGAGAATGCGCCAGATGCTCAGAAGCCTGCTGTTGCAGGGCAGCTGCCTCACCATCCGTCCCCAGCCTCCAAACCTGAGAATACCTCTGGTGTTGCGCCATCTGCGCCTGCTCAGCAGCAGGCTGACCAGGAAATGCGGGACGCATCACACGCGCCAGCATCGCCGACCAAGGTCCAGAGGGAGCGTGACATTGATCCAAGCGACGAGCCTGCCGCCAAGCGCACCAAGACTAACGGTGACGTGTCTGAGGCGCCTAAGTTCAAGGTCCCAGAGTTGCCTACGCCGGCGACTGATGGGCCAGTCGACACACCGATGGAGCCCGAAACGGGTATCACCAAGGTGCAACACAAGTTCCTTCTGAAGGGGATCCAGAGCCTCAAGCGCATGCATGACTCCCGATTCTACAGGGAGCCTGTGGATCCTATAAAGATGAACATCCCTCATTACCCCTCCATTATCACTCGTCCTATGGACCTTGGGACCATTGAGAAGAAGCTCAAGGCCAATCAATATACGTCGGTTCAAGCGTTGGTTGATGACTTCAACTTGATGGTGAATAACGCTCTCGTTTTTAACGGACCTGACCACCTGGTTACCCAGGAGGGCCAGAAGCTGAAGGCGACTTTTGATAAACAGATGGCCAACCTTCCGCGACCTGACGAGGTTGAGGAGAAGAAGCCGAAGAAGGCAGGAAATGCGAAGACAACGACCGCGCGCCGCGAGCCGCGAGCCGCTACTGGCCAAGGGACTGGCAGGAACGCTGGTTCTCCGCAAAGTACCACGTTTGCTCTGGGCCCTGAAGGTCTGCCGCTCATCCGTCGTGATTCGACAAATGCCGACGGGCGTCCCAAGCGATCGATTCATCCGCCTAAGCGTGATCTTCCCTACACTACGAAGCCAAAGAAGAAGAAGTACCAGTGGGAGTTGCGCTTCTGCCAGGAGGTCTTGGATGAACTTCACAAGCAGAAGCACTACAGCTATGCGGTGCCGTTCTACTACCCTGTGGACCCCGTCGCTCTGAATATCCCGACCTACCACAGCATCATCAAGAGGCCTATGGATCTTTCTACTGTTCAGACCAAGCTGAAGACTGGGCAGTACGAGAACTCCAAGGACTTCGAGGTGGACATGCGCCAGATCTTTAAGAACTGCTTCAAGTTCAACATTCCAGGTGATCCCACTTTCACGGCGGGAAAGAAACTGGAGGAAGTCTTCGAGGCTAAATGGGCGCAGAAGGCCCGTTGGCTTGAGGCCCATGAGCCGCACCGTGAGCACCAGAGCGCAGGCTCTTCTGATGAGGATAGCGACGAGGAGGAGGAAGATAGCGATGACGATGCCGATCAGGAAAAGCTGAACATGTTGCAGAGACAGATCGCAGAGATGTCGAAGCAGGTTGAGGCGATCACGCAGAAGAAAAAGAAGACCCCTCCGGCTTCTGGAAAGAAGTCAGGCAAGTCAAAGAATGGCAAGAAGGAGTCGAAGAAAGGCACTGTCGGAGGCATTGCCAAGAAGGATAGGAAGGGAATCAAGGGTTCGAAGCCAGAGAAGCAGCGCTGGGTTACGTACCACGAGAAGCAGATCATCTCCAACGGGATCAGCAGTCTACCAGACAAGAAGATGCAGGAAGCCCTCAAGATCATTCAGAATAACGTTCCATCTCTCAAGGTATGTTTCCCATGTTGCCGTCTTTGTCTACCTAGTTATGTTCGGAAACTGACTGGTGTTATAGGGTACACAAGAAACTGAGATCGAACTCGATATCGATGAGCTTCCTAATGAGGTCCTGGTGATGCTTCTCAAATTCGTCAAGAAGAATGCCCCACATGTCCTGGAAGAAGAGGAGCCGCCTGCTCCAATCCCTAGTGCTGCTCCGGCTAAGCCAAAGAAGAACAAACCGATGAGCAAATACGAGCAGGAGGCCCAGATCAACATGCTTGAGAACAACCTTTCTCGCTTCCAGGGCGCCACTGCACGCTCTCCCGATCCTGTTCCTTCAGTCGAAGCGAACGTTGAAAGCAGCGACGAGGATGATGACTCTGAGGAGAGCGAAGAGGAGTGAATGCTGGTCAAATCGGCAGGGATATTTCATCTCCACTCTTAATCCATCTAGATCCTGCGTGCCAAGCGTTGAGACCGCCTGCCTCCTCAGTTTTCGGTTTTCCCTTTACGTCCCGGCAGCTCACATGTTTTCCTTCCCAAGGAAGTAGTTTGTTAATCACATAATCTACGGATGATGGCCTCCTGTGACCAGACCTCACGCCTTCAAAACTGGCTTCTGGTCGACAAGCAGCTGGGTCGAAACATTCACTTTGACTTGCACATGTACATATTCTTTTGCTCTTGAGCCTGCCTGCTTTCGAACTTCGATTCTGAAGGCCCTCTTCTTTACCCTCTGCAAACGCCTTTTTCCGTTTTTTGCGATGATTAGATGAGACTGATGGCTGGTTTGGCCAATTGGTTTGGGGTCGGTTAGGTTTTTGTGTTATGCTTTTTCTGTTTTTCACAGCGGCAGGACTTGGTTGGACAAGCTTAATGCCTTTCTCCTTCCGTCGTCTACGAATTATGGTTTTCCGCTTTCATGTACTCATTTACGTACACAGCAAAAGCGATGGTTAGGCGGGAAATCGGTCATGATTTGATTCCCTGCCCCATAATACCTTACCCTGCAGCCGTTTTACTTCGTTTCACCCGTCGTTATTGAAGTCGAAGCTGCAGACTCACGGTGCGTGGCTGAGATTCCACCTGGAGATGAAATGAGGGGAATCTGAAGGAGAATGCGGAACGCCTCTTTCGGCTATGATAGGCCTGGGTGGGAAGGAGGCCAGAGAAATTAGGTGTATTGTATGAATATGAACGTGAAAAATGTGAAAACTGCAGCGAGCACCAGATCTTGTGGTCCAGTCATCTTAGGTGAACGCAGTATCTTTGTTTGAGTCAGATGTAGCCGTAGTGTTCAGCATTGGATATTTCATCTCTGTTGCATGGTGTTGTTCTCATAGCGGCGTATGTACGGAGTACCAGGTACAGGCGCTTAGCGGCGGCGCTTCCCCCGCGCTAGGGCGGTGATTCAACCGAAGGACGAGCGTCGGAGGTCAACACGATCCTCCGTGCTTGACTGACACAAGATGATCCCGCCATGCGACCCCGCTGTTCTCGAGAACAATCCCCAATTTAAGAGGCTCCATCAGCATCTGACGACGAACCTACTCAAACCGGATGGGTCGACCCGCGCGAACGACTCCGATCCGGCGCGGAGAGCTGTTCAGGAGGTAAAGACGCACATCGCGTAGCCTCGGTCCCCAGCGACGAGACGAGAAGAGAAGACATGATTCTGACTTTGCGCGCATGTCATTGCAGGAGCTGAAAGCGTATCAAATACGGCACGCAAAGGCAAAGATCAAGAAGAGGGCAATTGGGGAGCTGGCGTTCGATCTACGCAATGGCTTGCCGGAGGAGGTCAGTCAGCCCGGTCCCTTGGCTTACCATGTCTTCTGGGGTCGAATTGAATGATTACCAGTACATATTCACGGTGTTTCATTAAAATGAGTTACTGATTGAGATTATATTACAAGAACAGCTCCGGGACCTTGTCGCCGTTATAGCCCTCTACCTCGAGTCATCTACTCCTCCTTTCAACGAGCGAGACAACAGCAATAATGACAGCCGTGATGGCGAAGAAATGCTCTCGCTCCTCTACCCGGACATTGATGAATTTCATTCGAATATCCGTCTCATCGCACCGTCCCTGTCGAACCAGCTTGTCTCGACTGTAGACAGTCTCCGAAAGATCGCGAACGCAACGACGGAAGACTCCGCTCCTACACGCTCGTCATCATCGATCCCCACCCTCGCAGACAGACCGCGGACGCGACCTACTACTATTACACGTCAATCTACAATCAAAATAAACCAACCATCCCTATCTTCGCAGCTGGGCAACCGGTTGCGGACCCTCCACGAGGTCCAGACGTCTGAGCTCCCTGCGGCCCGGAGACAGATGGCAGCGACAGCCGCGGAGGTTCTTGCGGTGCGGGCGGAGATCATGGAGCGAACTGTGGAGTTGCTGGAGCGGACGAAGCATGGTGCGCTGGCAAGGGCGGCGAAGGCAAGGGCGGAACACTTAGCTACGGTGGCGGCGGGGGTGGAGGGAAAGGTCAGGTATGGCTTGTTTTTCCATTTCTTAATCCGCTGTTCTGGAGAGCCTATCACCAGAAAGACTAACCCCAAATTCTCCATGGTACAGAGTCATGAAATTGGAGACCCTTGGCGCTATCTACACGCCGGAGACAATCACCGCACTCACCCGCTACCGCGAGCACCTCCGCGACACTCGAAGACAGCTCGAGGAAAAGCAGAAGATCGCAATCCAGGAGCTGGAGACTTACGAGGCTGCGGATTCCGGTCAGGATGGCGGTGGTGGTGGTGGGAACGGGCCCATGGTTGAAATAGCACGTCGGTATGGTGCTCTGGTCAAGGAGATAGAGGCGGTGAAGATGGAGATGAAGAGGTTGGGACATTAGGCAGATGCTGTCTATTTCTGTCTCCTTGTCTCAATTTCTTTCTCTCGCGGTAGTGACGGGGAGTTTTTCAGTTGTCTTTTTTTGATACCCCTTTATGTTTGTGAGTTCTTTTAGCCATTGTGCGTCGATGACATCGGTTTAGAATACTTGCAGAACTCGATTATCTCATTGAACTGTATACTCCGGTCTATACTAATTGAAACCAATTGGATACACTCAACTAAGGACATCTCAATTGCCTTCTGGAGCTAATACAACATTCAACGATGGTCGTAAGCTTCAGAATTACAGAGTGAGCAGTTTATACATATTTCTTTCAACCAGTTACATAACGTAGAGCGTATATAGGAAAAAAGTTGACCCTCTAAGCTCTTCGATAGTACTGTCTTCCATGCTCTCGTACATCCATTCGGTGGCGCTGAGTCAGCCTGAGAACCTAACGTAATCCACAACCGAGCGAGCCACCCAACCGAGCGAGCCACCTCAGAACCCCTAAACCTTGCATCCATTGGATCATCATCAAACCCAATTTTCCATCCAATATGACATCAAAACAACCAGATTCAACTGTTAAATTAGAAGATCGCATATCTCTTGCAGTCAAAGCATACCAAAATGGCCAGTTTAAAAGCATATGAGCAGCAGCAGCAGCATATGATGTTCCTTGATCAACTCTTACACATCGAATTAGCGGCCGCAAAGCACGGGTTGATATACCAGCCAACTGCCAGAAGCTTAGCAGTCTAGAAGAGGGTTCTTTAAAGAAATGGATTCTAGATATGGATGAGCGCGGCCTACCACCAACTCAGGATACTGTACGCAAAATGGTGGATATCTTACTATCTCATCAGAATCCAGGCCTATCTACTGGAAAGAACTGGGTCAGCAACTTTATCAAACGGCATGATGATCTTATATCAAAATATACCCGCAAATATGATTACCAGTGTGCAAAATGTGAGGACCCAGAAGTCATCAACCAATGGTTTAGTCTTGTTAAGAATACCATAGTAAAATATGGTATTCTTGAACAAGATATCTACAACTTTGATGAGACTGACTTTCAAATGGGTGTAGCCCATACAGCAAAGGTCATTACTGCATCCCGTCATCGAACAAGCCGCGTACG
>NW_027192535.1:333054-496928 GCF_041956765.1 Thermoascus crustaceus | reverse complement strand
CTAACGTAATCTATAAGCGAGCTGGCCACATAAGTGAGCTGGCCACGTAGAATACCCCTACAAAATGCAATATTTTGGACCCTCATATCTCATCATTTATATAATATCCCGGCTTCTAATGCTGAAGGTAGATTATATATAAGTATAACTGCCTATATGTCAAGTTTAAAGTAAATCATAAGTATCTCGCTTTTTAAATACCTATATTTTTATTTTTATGCCAAAATTACACTGTATTATATGTTATTATGGTAACTAGCCTCTAGCCTAGTGAATGAGTTAAATTTTATAATATCCACTATAAATACTTTATAATTCTAAAATATAAATTATCTATCCAATATCTACAAATAATGTTGAGATATGAGAGTTCAAAATATTGCATTTTGTAGGGGTATTCTACATGGCCAGCTCGCTTATAGATTACGTTAACTAACTTAGTTAAGTTAGTTAAGGCCAGGGGCTTTCACGTGGCGATAAACCATAACCCCCGCAGTCACGTGAACACCCCGCCAAGAGAGAGAGGCCCGAAGGAAGAAAAAAAGTTTCCCAAGACATCGCCACCACGGCCGGCATCTGTAGAATAATACCAACCTAAATTTGCCTCCCGACTCGACTCGGACATATCACCAACTTGTTCTAGAAAGGAACTCACTATCGCCACAGAAGGTCCTGGGGGCAGAAGGATAAACTTTAACCGCACCGTTTACTCTTTCTTTTCTCCGCCAGCCAATCTACCAGGGCTAGATATCAGGTATCTATCTGGGAATTCAATCTTATCCCCGCACCTACCTACCGCGCACCCACTACAACCAGCCAGAACAAGAAAAAGAAACAAAGAGGAGCAAAAATGGCAGACGACAACATCTCCATCTACGACGAGATCGAGATCGAGGACATGACCTACGACCCGACCCTCCAGATCTACCACTACCCCTGCCCGTGCGGCGACCGGTTCGAGATCGCGGTCGCCGACCTCCGCGACGGCGAGGACATCGCCGTTTGCCCCAGCTGCAGTCTGATGATCCGGGTCATCTTTGATGCGGTAAGTTGGAAGTCTTGTTTCCATTCTCTGCTTGAAGAGAAGGAGGGGAATGTGTTTGTTGTGTGACGGGATGAGATGAGATTAGAGAGGATTTGTGTGTGAATGTGAATGTGAAGCTGACCTTGGGGGTTGTTATAGGCTGATCTACCGAGAGACGATACGGAGCAGAAGGGGGCTTCGCAGGTGGCGGTTCAGGGGTGAAGGGATGATGATGATGATGATGATGATGATGATGTGTGTCAATGGGTGAAGAATTCAGTGGAGGCCATTGCAGCCATGAAGGAAGCACGACGCATGCATGCATGTCAAAGGGGGAATAGCTGGCCTCAACGATAATGAGGATGATACGATATCGATATGATACTGTACGATACAGGCGTCAGTACTATGTCAGCCTGTCGATGAGAAGTGAACCGGGTTCCGACCCCTCCGCGGCGAACGTCGAGTCGAGTTGGACTTGATCGGACGCAGGGCCAGAGCACGCCCTATTAGTGCGAGATGGAGGTGGTCGTGCCTGGATTTCTCAACTTTGAGAGCCGGCGGAGGGCCGAATCGGCTCGTGAGAGATTCCGTACTTCTGAACGAGTGGATTCAGTGGGATCAGGTTGCGAGAGGGAGAATGTTATCATTTGGTTGAAGGGTGTATGAGACTCCAGACTGAAAGGTTGGGGTTGACTACCTGTCGGCGTAACAGGCATCGTGACATGAGAGAGCTTGCGCTTGGTGTATATAAGCCTGGCTTTCGTTCGTGTTGTTACATGGTGTATTTATGATTTACAGCATAGAAAATAGAAAGAAATTCACAACGCTTCGTGTCGACAAATACAGGGAGCTCCACAACATGCAGTGACAAGCAAGCTGCCATGCCATCCATGACGTAGACATATCCACCCACATGCATTCATTCCATTACTCATCACTCTCTCTTATTGGTATCAGCGGTATATACCCCCTTACCCAGCTGGTTAGTTAGTTACCTTTGGAAAATCAATCCTCCTCCTCGCTGTAAATATCCTTCTTCATGTTCAGCGACAGCTCCGCGTTCAGCAGGTCCGTCAGGTTCGACCCGTCGCGGAGGTAGATCCACTGCCCGTTGACGTAGGGGCGGGTCTCCTGCTTCTCGTGCATCTGGTCGCCTTCGAGCACCCAGTCGTAGCGCTTCGGGCCCGAGATGGGCGAGCTGAGCCAGATCTGCTTGTTCGGGGGTTGCTTGTTCAGGACGTAGGTGCCTGCGCCGGGGACGACGATGTTGAGGACGCCGGCCTGTTGCAAAAAGATTCCAATTAGTTAATTTGTATATGGATCAATGGAGGTCACACAATGATTATCCTGCAGAGACAGGAAGTTATTCATTCCATCTCTCTTCTAACACGAATTCCTGCTTCAATTCGGGAGAGAAAGTTTTAGAACGTACACTATACTCCGCCTCGATATCCGACCCCTCCTCCTGCGCCTTCTCCAGCTCCGACAGCAGGTAATTGAAGTAGTGCTCCGAGTACTCATGGTACTGCGCGTTCGTCAGCGGCGACGGCTCCGTCACATGGCTCGCGCCGCCCGCGACGTTCTGCGACTGCGGCTTGGGCGGTTCTGGGTCCTCCGTCTCGGGCGAGATGCCCTTGCGGGCGGAGGGAGTCGCGTAGAAGCTTCGACGGGGTACTTCACGAGAACGGCATTGCGACGATGAGGAGGAGACCTGGCACTGTCTCGATTGGAATTGGAAAGCTGCGGGCGTCGTCGCGGCTTGGATCCGGCCGAGACGGAGGGAGGATGAGAGTAGAGCTCGGGGAGTTCGGGAGAGCATGGTCGGCGGGGGAGTTCTGTGCGGGGTTTTAGAGGAAAAGGAAAGGAAAGGAAAGGAAACGATCTAGGTATTTGACTGTAGTGATTGTGGATGGGAATAAAAGCGGAGGAATTGGCGGGGAAAAGAGTCCAGTCGAGGCGGACGAGGTCGACGGCGGAGGTCGGAGACAGAGAGCTCACATCACATCATCCGCTCCCGGTCCAGCTGAGCTTCTCCGCCTCTGTTGTTCATCTCCGCGAGCTCGACCAGGACGCGCTGCTGTCCCTCATCTCCTGTCCCTTTCTTGTATCTCATATTCTTCCTGCGTCTTCTCTGCATTCATCTAATCGTCATCAGGTCTATACGTGTCATTTATTCCATGTCCTCCATCTGCGGCCTGAGCTACCGCGTTAATTTAGTACGGAATTCTAGAACTCGAGACCACTTTGTATAACAGAACACATCTGGACATGTTTATTTAACGTCGATTTACAAGCTGCTGTCTTCCCGCTTTTGAAAGGAAGTCTCCTCTCCCATGAAATACCCCCAGCCCTTTCCCAGAGGGCCTGCTGTTCTACTACGTTCACAGTTTTCAACTTTATCATCATCATCCGCGTCAGCTTCCTACCATCATCGTCCTCGTCCCTGGACTATGTCGGAGAGGAAACAAGCAGAACAGTCCACACCCAGGAACCAGCCACCCAGACGGGAGAAAAAGCCCCTTCTGACGCACTTCCTCTGCTTCCCGCTGGTGAACGCAGTCTCTCTCCCGCAGCTTGAGTCCTCCCTCGCGACATTCAAAGCAGCCATTCCGCCTCGTCCGCGGACAGAGAATGACCACCCGCTGAAACCCACTCCGCCGCTCATCCCCGATGCTGCGCTGCGGCCGGTGGGCACTCTCCATCTGACGCTGGGAGTGATGAGCCTCCCAACGCAGGAGCGTCTGGAGCAAGCTGTCAATCTGCTCCAGTCGCTCGACCTGGCCTCGATGCTGCGCGAAGCGGAAGTGAGCGCTGCCAGCCAGCGACAACAGCAACAAGCTGGTCGACCCACGGCAGCCCGGAAGGTGACGCCCGTAAATCCGGCCACCGCGCCCGCAGAGCCCCCAGCTCCTTCGGAGGTGAAGGATGACGTTCCCTCTGTTTTGTCTGTGCAGCCGGACATCACCTCTGCTCCGCCTGTGACACTGGATCCTCCTCAGCCGTTGACCATTTCGCTCGAATCGCTGCATGCGCTTCCGCGTGCAAAGGCTTCGACCGTTCTGTACGCGGCTCCATTGGATCCTACATCTCGTCTGTACCCGTTCAGCGTGATGCTGCGGGATAAGTTCCTGGAAGCGGGCTTCCTGGAGGGCGAGTATATAAAGGCACCAGCAAAAAGAGACCGCGACCGCGAGAGCCAGGAGCAGAATAAAGAGGCAGAAGAGACCAAGGAAGGGGTCAAGAAGACAGAAGCAGAATCAGCAGAAGCAACGACACCAACAATCCCCCAACCCCTCGTCGAAGAACTCCCCCCCGGAGTCGCTGCGGACCCCCAACCGCACGACTCCAACGCCAAATTGAAGCTCAAGACCAACAAAGCCGCTCCAAAACTCAAACTCAGACCGCTCCTACTCCACGCCACGGTCGTGAACACGATCTATGTCCGCGGACGGCGCCGGGGGAATAATGGCAACGACCCTGAAAATAACAACAATAAAAATGGAAAGAAAAACAACAATAATAACGGCGGCCGATACACCTTCGACGCGCGGGACATCCTCGCGCATTACAGGGACTACTACGTCGACGAGACGAGGACGGAAGCACGGCCGATGATCTTCCCTAGACCGGTCGAAGAAATCAACAATGGCGAAGATAGATCCGACGAGGAAGACCTCGCCTCCTCCGAGTCGGAGGCCGAGGAAGTCGGCCAAAAGCGAACAAACCACGACGACACCGCCGCCGACGCAGCCGCCCCTCCACCTCCCGAGAAGAGACAGAAAAAGAAACAGAAGGCGGATCAAGACGAACCGCCCAAGAACCCATTCATCTGGGCCCGCGACGTGCCCATCGACAGGCTCTGCATCTGCGAGATGGGCGCGAAGAAGGTCGAGTCTGACGATGCGGAGGTGTTGCGGCTCGGGGAGGTGTACAAGGTGATCGCGGAGCGCAGGTTGGATTTCGGCCGTGCTGCGGATGTTGGTGGTGCGGCGGAGCATGAGCGTATGTTTGTGGATGATATTGTTGAGATTAGTAGCGATAGTAGTGTGGATGGTGGGGTGAGGGTGGATGTTGGATAAGATGGATATATCCACGTTTGTTTGGATATATGTTGTATGGAACCCTACCTACCTATACCCGTAGCCTACCTATACCCGTAGCCTACCTATACCCGTAGATGTCGGGATGGGGTATGGGAGAGATGTCATTTGAACGATGGTGTGTATGTATATATTGTACGTCAATCAATACAGAAGATAGCCTATGATTAGATATTGGAGTACACCTGTCCATGATTTATTCTTCAAATTTTATCTATCCAGTATCAAAAATAGTAAAAGAGAAGTAAAGAAAAAAGTAAAATCACGCTCTCATACATCAATTAATACATTAAGAAAAAGACGATGCCCTAGCCCATTTACTTATTTACTTAACGCAATTACTAACAAACTCACCTCACCTCACCTTACTCATAATCGTCTCTATGCCCCTCTCAACCGACAACTCCGCCGCTTTAGCCTTGACCGCACTAACCATCGACCTCTCAAAATCATCCCTCGACCGCAGAACGGCCTCGACCCACGAGAGCTGCAAATCCCAGTACTCGGTCTTGAAGCCCTCGTAGACGGCCACGACGCCCTGGCCCTTCTCGGCCTCGAGCAGACGCACGAGCCAATCGACGAGCCGCCACTTCTGCTTGATGGTGGACTGGAAGGAGTCGGGGAACTTCTGGAAGAAGGCGAAGACGGTGAGGACGTCGTCCTTGAACTTGTCGGTGAAGGGGTCCTGGCGGCGGAACTTGACGCCCTTGTTGCGGATGGCGGCGAGGTAGTGGACCAGTAGCTCGTCGGAGAGTTCCTCGATGAGGATGTCCGTGAGGGAGGGGTGCAGGACGGGGCTGTAGTCGGCGATGTAGTCCTCGAAGGTGGAGGTGATGCGCTTGACGGCGAACTCGCCGTACCATTTCTGGGTGAAGAAGTCCGGCAGCGTGGAGCGGAAGTCGACGGCGAAGATGAGATCGACGAACTGCGAGAGGCAGTGCGTCGAGAGGTCGACGTAGCCGTCCCGCAGGGCCTCGATCTCCGGCATGGCCACCGACGCCATATATTTCGGTGATACGAGCGGTTCGAAGTCCCGCTTGAAGCGGGTCAGGTAGCCCAGCTGTCCCGTCTCCTCGTTGTCGTCGATGCAGGCGATCTGGTCGTTAGCGACGGCGATCAGCCAATCCTGCAGGATCTGGAGACCCTCCGAGGGTTCGGTGGTGGGGGATTTGTATTTGGTGCATTCGTCGTCAATCACGGCTTGCCAGGCGCTCTGGCGGTTCTTCAGCACGCGGAACATGGCGTCGATGACACCCTCGACGACGTCGGTACGTTCAGAGGCACCTGATGCCACGATCTGCTCGTGCAGCATACGCCACATGTCGGGGAGGGTCTTGGTGCGGAAGTAGCCCTCTGCATTTGTGTCCAATGAGTCTGGGACCTTGTCGACGAAGGCCGTTTTGTCCGTCTCGAATATACGGTCCATCCACTCCTCGACGGCCTTGATGATGATATTCTGCCACTGGCGGACGAGCTCGGGCTCCCGGTCGTCGAGGACGTTCGGGACGAGGTCCGCCCGCTTCCAGCCCAGCTTCGCCATCTTCTTATAGTACTTCTCGCTCCAGTGGATGATGGCCAGCAGGTTATCCGGGGGCAATTCGGGGTCGTCGATGAGACCGATCAGGAAATCGTGCATCATCTTGTGATAGATGTTGGTATAGGTGTTATATATCTTCCACTTCTTCGGCATGAGCGACTGCATGCCCTGTTTGACGGTGAACAGATCGTTGAAGAACCACTTGAAGCTCTTCTCCAGATTGTCCGGGTCACCTAGGAACTGCTCCTTCGTATTCTCGAACTGCGACTGCGCGTAGAACTCGATCGCCTTCAAGAATTTCTCTTTATAACCCCTGACCGTCTTCGGGCCGATATTCATCGACTTGAACCGGCTGGCCAAGTCCTTGTGGTCCTTCTGCGCCTCCTGCAATGCGCGGACCTGCTCATCGTTCTTCTCCTCATTCATGACCACAACCGCCAACCGGACGACCATGCTACGGTTATCCGACTGGACCAGAGGGATGAGGTTCATGCAGGCCGTGCCCAGGTGGTCATCGAACCAATCGATCACGGAGTCCAAGCCCTGGAAGTAGTCCGCCAGGGTCGCCTCGTTGCTCGGATCCTGCGCCCTGCGTATCTGATCCATCGCCTCGTCGCGGAAGTCTCTCAGCCGCGACATCAGCATGTGCGCCCTGAGCAGGTTGGGCTGGTTCTCGAGATCCTCGTCGTCCTGCCTGAGCAGTTCCTCGACCTCCTTGAGGTCTTCGTTGAAGTCCTCCAGGCCCTTCTTCATCATCAACGCGGCCTCGAAATTCCGCTGTACGCGGGCCAGCTTGTCGATCTGTGAGAAATCGTCGACGGTCGTCTGGGACTCTGCACACAGCTTGTCTATCCCCTGCAGTTCATCTCTCGCCTTCGAAACTTGCCGCTGCCCCTCTGTCAGAATGCCTATACTGCGCTGTACGGTCTCCAGCTGATCTCTCAGGCCTTCTCGGAGCTGCGAATCGACGGCGGCCTTCTTGCGCGTGTACTCCGCCTTCAGGACGGGGATCTTGTCGAGGTCTTCCGGGTGACGGAGCAGGTCCTCGAGACGGGGCATGGCCACCGTCCCATCGTCTCCATTTTGTGCCATATTTTCAGAAGAACAGGCAGTCGTACCGGAGCGGCTCGCGTTCCAGCCAGCAAAGGTGAACCAGGAGGGTAGCGAATTTCGTGGAGCTGTATCTTCGTTGCCTGCACGAAGCTCTGATATAGAATGCTTAGACGATCTGTTATCTGTACTCGTATAATTCTTATCAGAAGAACCAGAAGAAGACTCGTCGAACGACGTAGACGTGAATTTGACGGAGCTCGAATCGGCGGATGAAACCAAGGCACCCTTCCGCGCAGTATCAGACCCTGATTGCGATCTCCTAGAATATACAGACGATGCAAGTCCAGATAGCTTCTCTTTCGCAATATACGAGCGACCGAAGGACGGTTTGAAACAGGGAGGCGGGGTAGGAGGGACGAAAGCGTCAGGAGGGACAGGAGGAGGAGCCGCTGTAGAAGTATATGTAGCTGTATTCGTATCCCGAACGGGAGCTGTTTTGATGGACGCGCTGTCCCGACAGAGGTCCGGCTGCGCAGCACCGTGGACCTCCTGGACCGGGCGAAGCGGGCGCTGGTTCGCAGCAGAGGTCGACTTTGCGCGCTGGCGTGGAGAGGCAGAAGCAGAGGCAGAAGTATCAGAGGCCTGCTGCGTGCCCGCGCGGAGACGCTGCTCGAGGGCCGCAGCGCGCTGGGCCACCGACGGCGCCCCCGGCCCGGGCCTCGACGACGGCCGCCGCACCGGCGACGCACGTGACATGTCCCTCTGCTTTTCCGCCCGGCGCTTTTGAACGGCGGGGATCAGAACGACGATCCGATCAGCCTCGACAGCTTGGACAGCGGCCCGTGGAGGGATATAGAGCTGTTGGAACAGAGTCGAAGCGACCGTCACTGCGCTCAACACCGTCCTGACGATTTGTCGGTTCCTTTCAGTCCGAGCAATTTGACCGTTACCCGCGAGACGCAGGACGAAAAGAAGCACAGGTTCAATTGAAAGCCATTGAGACCATTCGAACAGGAACGAGCGTACCTCAACGACCGGAGCGCTATACTGATCCTTAGAGGAAGGAGACGAAGTGAACAGGACGCGTTGTGAAGAAAAGAGGCCTCGATCGACAGCAAGGTGCTTCACAACCAGCTCTCTTTGACGACGGCGACGACAGCCACATACACAAAGAGAACGAGCCGCTCAGCAACGGCGCAATAAAGAAGCTCCTCATATAACAACAACAAAACCGAACGCGTAAAATCTCCCATATCCTCCGGCGGCCTCCCAACCTACCTACCTTTCTTTGACTGACGCCCGCCCTCGACCCGACCAACTCACAAACAAACAACCCAATCCACCTACCCACCAATACATCCTAAATAAAAGAAAGGAAACAAAAAAAATGGCCTACTTCCGCATAACCCTCCTCCGCTCCGCGATCGGTCTCCCGCAACGGACTACCGGCGTCCTGAAAGCCCTCGGCCTCAAGAAACGCATGGCGACCGTCTTCCACCCCGTGACGCCCGACGTCGCCGGCCAGATCATGAAGGTCAAGGAGCTGGTCGATGTGCGCGAGGTCGACCGGCCCCTGACGAAGCAGGAGGTGCATCTGGAGCGGAAGCCCGACCCGGGGTACTACGTGGAGCGGCCCTCCGGGGCGGAATGGAAGGAGAAGAGGAGAATGTGAGTTTTTGAAGAAATTTTATTATTATTCATTATGATTAAACACATAAATGCTTGTTTTTTGTCCCTCTGACGTCTCTTCTTTCTTTGCCTTCTCAGTCCTTAGGTCCCGTCGGTCTCGGTCGTTGTTGGATTGGGATTGGATTGGGTTTAGACAGGGCTGATCCTCAAATAAATGTGGCTTTGAATATGAAGGGTGAAGGGTGGGGAGATTTACTTCGCAGGGAAATCGGAGATGGGAACGGGAAAGATAGAAAAAAAAAGGCCTCCAATGGCGGAATATATCGACTCTCGAACACATCCATCGAAACCTCCGTTTACCAGCGAAACCCCCGCCCGGACAGACGCGCGATGGCTTTTCTGCCTTCTGTCAAGCAACCTGTTTTTTATTTCCTGTTGGCTATGATCATGTACCATATACATGTAAACCTGACGTGCGCTACAACCTATTGCCATGTCTGTTTTGTCGTCCATTTGATGTATCATATAAACTCTCTCCGTGCATTGCAAAAGAATAAATGATTTCGAACCCTACTACAAAAATGGAGCGTCAATGCGGTAAAGGATATCAATTATTACCGAAACTAGGGATATAGTCGAGCAAGCTCAGCTTTGCTCCTACCGAATACAGGTCTCTGATCCACCGAGTTTTGCGCCTTGAACACCCCCTTCTAATCCCGAGTTGTTTATACATAGGTACGGAACAGCACGGCCATCTACAGGTCTGATAAGACCAGTGGGAACTCCCTCGGCATACTTCACACAAGCAGCTCTTCCACGGCACGGGCCTTTTGACCAGTTGATTACTCAGGTCTTGTAGAGCGTGTCCAGGAATCCCTCTACCAAGCGGTTGACGATGCTCTTGTCCGGTATGGTGCCTGCCACACCGTATAGAGCAGACACATCACCTCGCTTCTTGATGTAGGACTTGCCCTGTCTCTTCTTCTCCTCGATGTCCTCTAGCTGCTTCTCCACAACTTCGACGACATCACTGGTGAGCTTGTCAACCGCTGCAGCAGTCGGGATGGTGAATGCAACGTGAATCGCAGGAGGCGATTGGAGAGCATTGAGATGCCAGCCCTTGGCGGACATCGCATCCGCAATATCATAGGTGTCGATGGCATCATTCTTGCTTGCGAAGGCAATGACACTGACAAGTGGCTTTCCAATGACTTGGAGATTCTGCGACAGGACCGGGTGTTCGCGAATCGAACTCTCGAATTTCTTGGCCGCTCCCATGATCTGGTGGCAGCTGTTGATGTAACCAGATTCTCCCATACTCATGAGACTCGTCCAGCAGCCGGCGATCAGGGCTCCCGGGCGCGATCCCGCCATAGACGGGGATCCATAGACTCCACCCGACCAGTCAGGGTAGATGAAGTACTGGTAGCTCCTGTAGAAGCGGTTGCGGTATAGCAGAACAGAATTGCCCTTTGGCGCAAACCCATACTTGTGGGTGTCGACACTGATGCTCGTCACACCAAGTTGACGGAAGTCAAAGCCACCCTCATCTTCATATGGAGATGGAAAGCCGGCTTTCTTGAGGAAGGCAATGACGAAGGAGCCCAAACAGCAGTCGACATGAAGGGGTATCTTGTAGGAAGTCGCAAGGCGGGAAAGAGCGGGGATGTCGTCAACAATGCCATGTGGAAAGTTGGGCGCAGAGCCAACCAAAAGAACAGTGTTCCGGTTGATCAGACGGCGGACAGAGGGAATGTGAACCTTGTAGTCTGGAGCAGGGCATGGAACGCGGTGACATTTGATCCCAAAGTAATTGCAAGCCTTGTAGAACGCGGCGTGAGCCGTATCAGGGATGATCCTATATCTGTCAGTTTCTGCTAAATATTCAACTGGCTTCCGACTTACATCTCAGGCTCCGTCACTCTGCGCTCAATGTACGCCTTCTGGCGTGCTGCCAAGCATGCCATGAGGATCGATTCGGTACCACCACTGGTTGTCACACCAGCACCATCTGAAGGACCATTGAACAGCGCAAGGACCTGATTAATAGGCGTCAGGTCAGACAGTCATAACCGAACTTTCAAGGAGTACAAACCATAGCCACGATCTCGGATTCCATCTTGCGGACACCAGGAAACACATCAGGGTGGATGGGATTCGCAACGCCAAACTGCCCAAAGGCCTCCGTCTGCAGTTTGATCAGGTCCTGGCCGCCATGATACACGGCACCGCTGACTCTACCATCTTCCCACATGGTGTGCTCCATGCCGGCCAGCTTGTCAAGTTCCGCGCGCACTTGTTCTGGTGCCCATCCTTCCTTGGGGAGGGTCAAATACTTTGTTACGCCGGGTCCTTTCGGGACGAGCTTGGTTTCCAGGTCCGTAAGTGCCTTTGTGACTTGCTTGTCTATCTGACCGCGGACTCCAGGAAGACGCAGGAAGACGGTGTAGACATATAGCCGAACGAGAGCGTAGATATTCCGGATGCTGCCTACGATGCCGTAGCCACGGAGGGAGTAGAAGACCTTGCGGGTGCAGCGTAGGAGGAAGAGAATGAATACGATGTTTCGTAGGCTATCAATCACAAATTGATCGCATATCAGCAACAGAATCATCCAAATGTTCGGTCTTTCATATTTCAATAATCGCTGGACAGGGGCTTTGATGCTGCTTTGTGACTCACAGGTCCAGATTCAACGCCGCAAGGTGCGCGCCCGACACTGCCCTTCCATACCCCGTCAACCTGTTCTGCAGGGCTGCCGGAAGGACCGGAGATGTCATGGCTGATCCAGACTACTGATAAAGATCGGGTATAGGTGGACGACCCTTAGGAGCGATGGGATACTGGTCGAGAGCAGGAGAGGGTTGAGGTTCGGAGTTCCAACCAAAGAAGGCCGCATGCCCCCGTCGAAAGCAGCAAGGGCCTCGGCACATGGTTCCCCGCGAACGCGCCGGGCAGCTGCTCACGATGACGTTATGACTGTACAGGGAAGGAATTATCGATGAAGATCAAATTTTAACATCAAAAATCCAACTTGAATTTTCACAACAATGGAATTCCGCAGAGCGGATGCTATCAGCCACTGCCAGATCGTATCGATCCTCTGTAGAACAGGTCTACAAACAATAGCTTGCTATGTACAAACAGGCTCTCCAACAAACACCAGCCTCTTTTTTATCCGAGATAAATAAGAAAGCTTTTTGGTCCCAAAAAACGATTCCCGACATAGTAAACGCGTAAACAAGACAAAATGGCATCTCCTGTTTTGGGTGAATTGCCCTTTCATGGCCGCTTTTAAGTCATATCTTATCAAACTACATTTCGATTGGTTTTGCCGTAACGAAAAATCTAGGCAGAAACGCCATTGCCGTTGGCCTCGGCTTGGATCTCCTTCTCCTTGGCGTCAAACTGAGCCTTCTCCTCGGCAGTGAGGTCAAGCAGAGGCTTGTTCTCGCCCAGCTTGATGTTGCGGTAGTAGGCGCGGATGATGCTGTCCGCATCATCGACGGCAATCGGCCGAATGTCAGCCAGAGCCTTGATCTTGGCAGTGCACTCCTTGTACTGAGGGTCGGTCATCTCAATGTTCAGCTGCTGAGCACGCGACTTGATGGCGTTCCAGCCCGTCAGACGCGAGGCGAAGTGGACGTAGCGGGTCATGCCAAAGTCGGACGGGTTGATAATCTCGTAGGTGCTGGGGTTGTTGAGGATGGCCTTGGCGTGGATACCGGCCTTGTGGGTGAAGGCGCAGAAACCGGTGATGTAGTTGTTGAAGGGGATGTTGACCTGGACTGCCTCGGCAACGAGGTCCTCGATCTCCTTGAGCTTCTCCAGCTTGTACTTGCTCTTGACGTAGTCACGGTCGGCAGCAATCATACGAGCCATCAGACCACCAAGAGGGGTGATACCGTTACGCTCGCCGATACCCAGGACGGAGGTGTCGATGTGAGTGGCACCAGCCTCCAGGGCGCAGTAGGCGTTGGCAATGGCACATCCAGTGTCGTTGTGGAAGTGGGTCTCAATGTCACACTTGACGACTCCTCTCAGGACGCGGACCAGCTCGTACACCTGGCGGGGAGAGGCGCAACCGACAGTGTCGGCAATACCAACACGGTTAACGCCAACCTGGTCGACAGCAGAGTAGAGAGACAGAAGGTCAACCAGGTCAGACCGGAAGGAGTCCTCGCTGGAGAATCTAATCTCGATACCCTTGGACTTGACGAACTCGATGACTTCGATGGCGGTGTTCTTGATGTAGGTCATGTCCTTGCCGTGGGAGTGCTCACGGAGGTAGGAGGAGGTACCAATGACGACGTCACTTGATGGAATTAGCATGTCATACTGAAAAAAAGGTTTCAAAGGGAGCAGTCCGTGCAACTTACACACCGTCAACACCGGTCTCAACGGCTATTCTGGCGTCATCCATGTGGCATCGGATGTGAGTAAGGATCTATGTACTTCTCATTAGATCTGGGTAAGCATTGATTGCGTCCATTAGAACCCACCTTGGCCCTCAGTCCAAGCTTGCAGATGGCCTCGCAGTCCTTTCTCGACTGCTCAGAAGCACAGGGGCTGGTGAGCTCGATCTATGCGGGACAAATGGTTAGCCTGAGAGTCATCCGGGTCCTGATTGCGTGCCCATCTGTGACTCACGTAGTCGACACCAAAGTCATCCAGGGCCTTAGCAATCTCAATCTTCTTCTGGGTATCAAAGAAAGCGTTGGCGAACTGCTCGCCCTCGCGCAGGGTGCTCTCGATGATCTTGAAACGAGAAACATTGCTCAGGAAGTCGGTGACACCAGCGTTGTGGCCGTACGGGTTACGGGTGGCGGACGGGTGAGGGTTCTGACGGGACCGGATTGCAGTGTAGCCTTCGTGCTTGGGCAGGTCTTCAGCATAGATCAGTGGCTGCACAGAGCAAGGGTGATTGAAAATTGCCAAAGGTAGGAGAACGTACCGTCAACCTGGTCGTTGACGCCGTTTGTGTGCCCATTGGTTGCACTGGGAGACATTGTGCGAGGAAAGTGGGGTGTGCGGTGTCTGCGATGACAGCCGGATTAAGAGGGTAGAGGGGATGAGAGGATGGCAATGGAACGGCAGAGGATCGAGGAGGGGAAAAAAATGAAGCCCAGAAGATGATATTTCAGAAGGAGTCGTGGAGAAAGAAGTAAGAGTCAGCGGGCGCAGAAATGGTGGGACTTTAAGGCGGGAGATCTGGGAATGACTCGACGCCTTTCCTCTGCGGCAAAAACTGGGGGAAATTTTCACAGGCCGGCCGCCAGAGTGGTGGGGATCACCGATCACCATTCTGCCGACGCCCATCGCGTTCGTCCAGACCAATTGCTCAGCTCCAAGCAGCCGCTCTTGCTCGGCCTGCATTCCCTTGCATTTTTCCCGCGGGGAAGCAGCGCGATGGCTGGCTGAACATCATTTTTTTCTCTCGTGTTGTGTGTTTGACTGTCCCAGTGCTGCGTAGGTGTGCTGGCTGTGATTGGCAAGCACCTGCAGTCCTGAGGCCATTCACCGAGATCGGCTCCGTGGAAGCGGCGGCGCGATGACGCCGTGGCACGGTGCGAGTTCTAGACAGCGCGGTTTTGCTAAGCAATGGGACACATCTACTAGTTATTCTAATGTCTTCCCCTCTGTAGGCTGCCCGAATTCTTGACATTATATCATTTTGCGTTATTTTAGGTAAATTCCCCTGCCGCATCGTGGCTGCCATTTCATCTGCCCCTGCCGTATCGCCATCCGCTGTGTAGCAAGACGTCACCGCCTTCCACCGATGGCTCATCATATTTTTCTCCCCTCTCGTTGGCCAGCCGATGCCGGATACGTATCCGTCCGCAAAGCGATGCAGCATCTGTTCAGCAATGGGAACTGCGCATGCAAGATTGCAAGTACTTGGATCGTAGAGTTCATAATTTAGTTCACGCTAATCTACAGGATACAGACACTCCACTTGAGTACCTCATAACATGCACACTCTAATACAGCTGACGATCTATTTCCAGGAGGAGCATCTTTGAGACATACTGATGTCCCACACGTCAATATGTGTACCCACGAATCATGTATGAAGCATAGTTTTTATTAATGGGAACCATCGCCAGTGGGCACGGCATCTATCACAGATCAGCAGGATTGACCATGTCCCTCTTATCCTTGCCGGTGGAGCGTAAAGTTTCGAACGGATCAAAACTATTCTCCAGTCAGTCGCTCCAGCTCTTCAGCTTCGATACTTCCTGCTTAAATACTCGGCCACGAGTCCGCTCCATCTCGTTGAACAAGTCCGTATCAACCCTCTCCGCCAAGCCGGCCTCGGGATCATCAGTATATCTCTCAACACCATCGAGCTCGTCCAGTCTTACGGCACCCTTCCTTCTACTGCCGCCCAGACGCCGGATCTTCGACTGTCGGGTCACATAACCCTGATTGCGGGATCCCATAACGTTGCCCAGGCCGATTCTCCGGTTCTTACGCATGCCAAAGTAAAGACCGGCGACGACGAAAAGGACGACACCCAAGCTGACGGGTAAACCGATGATGAGGCCTAGCTTGTTGAAGGGCGTGGGAGGCGGAGGCTTGTAGTGCTCCACTGGCCTCGGGACCAGCTCGATCGTTGGACCCTGCCTAGCACTAGCTCGTTCATCTGAGGTTGGGTCGTTTTCGATGATGTATAGTGTCAGGTTGTTGCGAGGTTTACCCTGCAACCAATCCTTGTTCATCTTGAGAGGAATATATCCGTAGCTGTTCTCGGTTCTGTCGGACGTGTAAGCGGAATCTCCCTCTGAGGTATCCGAGTATCTCAGCTCGATTGTGATGGTGGCATTGCTGGGATAAAAATCGGCATTCCACGTCACGTAGTATGTCGAGTCCACCGTCACATTAGCCCCATTTTTGGGCAAACAGAACGGCGAAAATGGAAGCCCAATGTCTTTACAGACAGGAAAGTCCCCAGCCGAAGGGGGAGAGGTTGTGTTTGTAGTGGATGGCGTGCTTCCCGATGCCTTTCCAGTCGTAGTCTCTGAGACGGCTGTTGCAGACACAGGGGATACTGCAACAGTCAGTCATTGGGTCCTCTTGCTTTGGAACCCACATTAATAGGAGATAGCCTGGGCAGCTGTGCTTTGATGATTCAGAAGAATCGTGATAGTTCACACTCACCAGCCTGCCGTATATCAAGAACCATACCGGTGGACACACCGATACTACGACCCAGAACAGCTGCAACGGTGTATGCCATGATAAACAAGGCAGACGGATAGAGGTTGATGAACCGCATCTTGGTGATTTGGGTTCTCGATTCGTAGACAGTGACCAGACTCTGCGGCAATCAGAAACTCGACGGCTTAGAGGTCACGACCGTACGTTCTGCGGTCAACTGAAAAGTAAATAGAGAAGGAAAAAACTATGCAGCGGACCAAGTACCTAAGCAACAAATTGTGAATACAGGGGAAATTAAAGGTGAACGAGATGAGGCTGGACATTCAGTGTCGCATTCAAGTTAAAGGTAGGAACATGGAATTAGAAGGGATAAGAAAGGATGAAAAGCGACTGCAGAGAATCGCACTTGTAGAGATGTAAGCTCTTTCCAGGAAGCTGCACTCCTTGGTCGATTGGAGCCTGAGTTTGTCTCGCACCTGAACAGGAAGGTTCGCCTCCTCAGAGAGCCACGGGCGTTCATCTGAACAGTACGGAGCAGGCTTCATACATACTTCCGAGTGCAATTGGTCTCTTTCTAGAAGCTTTTTAAGTCTAACGTATTTGAGATGTGACTAGCACCTTACTTGGATGAAGCTAGGAATTTGGCCTGTGCTCTAGACATGGAGCTTTCTGAATGTCCCCCAGAGAACATGGGTGGCTTCCGGCTTCTGAGATCCTTCTCATCATTCGGGGTTAAAAGTGTAATCCCATACGAGAGTTCCAGCAGAAGGGACGTAAAATCCAGTCTCAAATATTCATTTCGCAATCTCCAGAGCGCAAAGAAAGTGTGACAGTCATTGAGCTCGCGTAGTATTGTCGATACGCTACCTCCCGACATGCCTTACTCCCTTACAGAAATTCATGATGTCTGCCACTCTTGTAATAGCTGGTTGGAAATTTCCTTCTGTGTTAGAATTGCTTCTTTGACCGGGAAAAGGACTGGAATTAAAAGAATGTTTAAGTACACTTGGGCCATTGATAAGACTCTCCATCGCAGAGGGTATATTGATAGAAAGCGTAAATGAAATGGCATTTATTTGCCTCACAAAATCCCACAAATCTGCACCTTCCAATCGGCCTTCTTTGTCTCTCATGCATATAGAAATTTTGTTCGCCATCGTCTTTATCCGCCATCCACAAGCAGAGATAACATCGATTCCACTCACAGCACGTGCGTCGTGCGTTGTCTTATCGCAGGCGCTAGGATATATCGGGCTAGAGCAGGGCGCAACCCCTTTTGGCCCGTCCGCAGAATGGCCAGGCGTCGGGGCCAGGTGTCAGCAAAACATCGTGGTCGGGTTCAAGCGACAACAACAGCAACTCGCGATTAGGCGTCTTGCTGCCTATTCTTCAGCCCTTTCCTTTCATTCTTCTTGTATTCAGATATTTATTGCGCTTCTTTATAAAACTATTCTCTCTGCTTCATCCCACTGTCTTACTACCTTTCCGGTTCTCTTCCATCCTCGTCACCATGCGTCTCTCTCCGTTCATCGCCCTTCTCCCAGCGCTCGCCGCAGCGCAGGAGCAGATCCCTCTTGCAGAACGGGTACAAGGCTGGTTCAACAAGGCCAAGGCCTACATCCCCACAGCGAACCCCGCCCCGGTTGAGAAGACCGCTGAGAAGGTAGTGGAGAAGACTGTTACTCCTGTCAACGCCAGTAACTGGCAGTCTATTCTCGAGCCCTCTTCCGAGGCTCAGGAGTGGCTCATCTTTGTTACCGGAGGAAACAAGACTTGCTTTGGTCGCTGCGACAAAGCGGAAAAGGCGTTCAATGTATGTACATGCATATATGCGTTCCTCGTAGCTATACACGTAGCTTGCTAACCCGAGTTGCAGGAATCCGTTCTTCTGTTTGCCGCCGACCGAACATCACCCAACCTTGGCTACTTGGATTGTGAGGAGGAACAGATCCTTTGTTCCATCTGGTCGGCCGCTCCGCCATCAGTCTGGCATTTCCAGGTTCCTCAGGCGCAGGCTGAGGGGCCTCGTCCTGCCACTCCTCTGCACATCGTCTACGTGAACAGCACTACCGTCACCCCGGAGACCATCCATAAGATCCACTCTGAGAAGACTTATGAGGAGGTCCCAGCCTACGAAGGCTTTCTCCACCCCACGGACGGCTGGCTTGCGCAATACGGACTGAACGTGCCTCTGGGATATGTTATCTTTGCATTCAGCGCGATCCCCAGCTGGCTCATGATGATCGCCATCAGTGTCTTCAGCCGAACTGTCGTGTAAGTATTGTATAACCTATTCCCCCCGCAATCGCAATCGCACTGACACATGCCAACAGGAGCCGACGACTCGGAAACCCACCCGCGCAAGCTGCCCGCCGGGCTCAATCTGGCGCTGGCAGCGCTAACTAAAAGGACGAAGAATAATTTGGGAGGATAGTGCGCTGACGATGTTTTTTGCCTACTAAAAGTACAAGGATTATGGCTGTATATAATGAATAATATGTTCTAATAGCCTCTTGGCTTATGTGAGATGGGCATGAAGTGAATGTCTAGAGACGCATTTTGGATATACGCTTATGCTCGCTTGCTTTGGGCGTTTTTTTGCAATGGGAATTGCAGAAATTCGCCACGGAGTTATTGACTGTTAATAAAATGGTATTTCATAAAATTTGTGCATCGGGATCCTAGACGGTTGTCAATAGAAAATTCGTAGATTAGATGGATATATCGTGTGATCGGGCTGATCCAACAAAACTGCGCGGCCGCCGCGAAGCTCTCCGAGAGCACACCCAAACTCCGGCCGCGGCCCAGCAAGCCCCAAGCATACCTTAGGTCCCTATCACAACCTCACTTCCACTCCCTCCCTACTCACACCCCGGAGTCAAAAAAAAAGACAACCTGGAAAATGGCCGCATCAGTCTCCCTCGACCGCCTCCCCCCGACAACAGCCTCCTACGTGATCGCGACCGCCATCATCGCCGGCGTGACGGGCTTCTTCATCGGACAGGGCGCCGCGCTGGGCCTGTTCTCGTCGTCCTCTGCGAAAAAGAGCTGGCCGAATAGCTATGATGTGAAGGTTCATAGGGGTTCCTCGGATGAGGGGGAAGATGAGGATATTGAGGAAGAAGAGGAGGAGGGGGAGAGTGAGGAGGAAGAGGATGATGGAGGGGAACTGGCGACATTTGAGGGAAATACGGATGAAGTGAAGTTGGTGCTTGTTGTGAGGACGGATTTGGGGATGGGGAAGGGTATGTTTTCCCCTCTTTTTTCTTTCTTTCTCTTTGAGCTCTTTCTTCTGCTCATGGAGCGCTTCTACCTTATCTTGTTTCCTACATGCTGACGCTCCCTCTCACTCCTACAGGCAAAATCGCCGCGCAATGCTCCCACGCCACCCTCGCCTGCTACAAATACTACCTCTCCAAGTCACCCAACTCGCCCATCCTCCGCCGCTGGGAGCGCGGCGGCCAGGCCAAGGTCGCGCTGCAGGTCAAGACGGAGGAGGAGATGCTGCTGCTGCAGGCGCAGGCGCTCAGCCTGGGCCTCTGCGCGAGGGTCATCCAGGATGCGGGACGGACGCAGATCGCGAGCGGGAGTCGCACGGTGCTGGGGGTGTTGGGGCCGAAGAGTGTGGTTGATACGGTGACGGGGCATTTGAAGTTGCTTTGAAATTGAGCTTTTAACTCTTTTTATGACACTTTGATGGATGGATGATGGTTCGGAAAAAGCAGGCGCTTTTTTGTTGTGTTTGTGTATGGCTACGACGGAGTTGGGGCTGGTTCCTGTACGAATTTTTTTTGTCGATAATCACGAAGTTTTCGAGCATTGAGACGTTTTCATAACTACCTACGTACAAGGACACCTCCGTACTCGTAGGCTTTTTTAAGCCCGAAATAAAGCTTCTACGATTAAAAAAAATGTTGGCCACCCATGGTTTTTCCCTAACCTCACCAGCCAACGGCCAATCGGTAAAGGGACTGGGAATATGACGCCGCCAGCTTTGGGACACCCAGTCGAGCTCACCAACCCTCCTTTCGGAGAGAAGGGAGCTCAAGACCAGATGTGAACCCCAGCGCTGGCAATTGCTCTGAGATCTGTCGACCGGATTGACACCATTTGTTTTTTGGCTTTGATGGATCCATAGGTGTCGAACTATCCAGCAATCGACCGAAACACAACCGTACCAAGCGCCCTTTCTCTTTCCCAAAGAGAAAGAGAAAGGGGGACACAGCTGGAACGGGATCGCTGGACACAGATCTGTGGGTTTGGTTGAAGAAGAAAGAAAAAAGAAGGGAGGGAGCAGGAATATTTTTTATTTATAGCGCCCGTGACTGCGGGTCGCGCCAAGAGGCTGTGGAGCTAAGCCTTATTCGGAACGGGTCGGAGAAACTTTATTGAGGTCTAGCCTCTGCCCTGTTAGCTTGGGCTCCCGGGGGCGGGAGACAGATACTGCGGAAACCGGGAGAAGGCTCGAACGACATATATCAACGACACCACCTTTTCCATCCCTACCCGCCCTTCCCCCTTCTCCTTTCTCAGAGTCAGCGTCCTGGTTTTCCCATCGCCCACCATGGCGGACGCTCTCTCTATCGAGCAGAACAACAAGATCCGCGCGGCCCTCGGGCTCAAGCCGCTTCCAGTCCCGGGGGCCGGGGCCGACGCCGCCACGACGGGCCCAACCTTCAAAGAGTCGAAGAACGACAAAGACGCAAGTTCATCGTCCGGAGAAGAAGAAGATGAGCCCGGCAGCACCCTCGAGTCACGACAGGCCCAGGCCTCGGAGAACTGGAGGAAACTCCAGGAGGAGGCGGAGGCGAAGAAGCGACGGGAGGAGAAGCGAGAGGCGATCAAGAAGGCGCGCGACGCCGCGCGGCGCAACATGAAGCTCGAGGGCAAGTCGCTCGGTGAGATGGACGGCGCGGACCTCGATACCAAGTCCTGGCTGGCGCAGCACAAGAAGCTGCAGAGGAAGATCGAGAAGGAGCGCGCCCGCAAGCTGGCTGAGGAGCTGGCCGAGCGGGAGCGTGAGGCTGCGAAGGAGTACACGGCTGCGGACCTCGCGGGCGTCAAGGTCGGGCATGGGATTGGCGACTTCGAAGGCGGCGAGGAGCAGATCCTCACGCTGAAGGATACGACCATCGATGAGAACGAGGAGGAAGGGGATGAGCTGGAGAATATCGAACTCAGAGAGAAGGAGAAGCTGCAGGAGCGGCTGGATCTGAAGAAGAAGAGGACCGCCTATGATCCCACGGCTGAAGGCGATGGGACCATTCTGGCCCAGTACGACGAGGAGATCGAGGGCAAGAAGCGGAAGCGCTTCACCCTTGACGCTCAGGGCTCCACCGTCGAGGAGGAACGAGAGGCCAAGAGACAGGAGATCGCGTCGAAGATCCAGAAGCAGGTTGTCAGTCTTGATATCCAGCCGGAGGCACCTGTGTCGGACTACATGGATGCGAGCGAGGTCAAGATCAAGAAGCCCAAAAAGAAGAAGGCCAAGTCTACAAGGCAGAAGGCAATCGATGAGGATGATATCTTTCCGCCTGCTGAATCTACTGCTACCCCCGATGGGGACTCCATGGATGTCGATCGCAGTACGTCCAACGGGGAGGCAAAGCCTGCTCCTCAGAAGAGATATGAAGACGCATCCTTCGTCGATGATGACGATCTACAGGCGTCCTTGGCATTGCAGAGACGGGCTGCCTTCAAGAAGCGGAAGAAGGTTCGCCCCGAAGACATTGCCCGACAACTACGGGAAGAAGAGTCCCAGACACCGATGGAGGTGGAAAACGGCGAGGATGCCGAGGAGGAACCCGGTCTGGTCATCGACGAGACATCAGAGTTCGTCTCCAACCTACAGAAGCCTACGCTGCCCGAACGGAAAGAGAGACCGTCTGCTACTCCGGCCGCGGAAGAGGCGCCCGTCCAGCGGGAGTCCCCGGAGGCGGAGGAGCAGGAGGACGTCGACATGGAACGGTCGTACAACGACATCGAGGACGAAGAAGACCTCAAGGAACGCCTCAAGCGGGAAGAATCGAGCGCACCGCCGGACATTAGCGTCACCGGACTGGACGAGGAGAAGACGCTCGACCAGGGTCTGGGAGCTACTCTGGCCATGCTGAAGCAGCGTGGCCTGGTGAAGCCGTCGGACGCGGCGGAGAAGAACGCGCTGCACCGGGACCGCCAGCGCTTCCTGCAGGAGAAGTACCGGCGCGAGGCGGAGGCGGAGAAGCGGGCGCGGCAGCAGCGCGAGCGGGACCGAGCGTCGGGCAAGCTGGACCGCATGTCCGCCCGCGACCGGGAGGAGTACGCGCGGTGGGAGAACCGGCAGCGCGACCAGCAGGAGTCGCGGCAGATGGCGGACATCTTCAACCGGGAGTACAAGCCGGACGTGCAGCTCAAGTACGTGGACGAGTTTGGCCGCCTGATGAACCAGAAGGAGGCGTTCAAGCATCTGAGTCACCAGTTCCACGGCAAGGGCAGCGGCAACATGAAGACGGAGAAGCGGCTGAAGAAGATCGAGGAGGAGAAGAAGCGGGAGGCGATGAGCACGCTGGACAGCAGCCAGAACACGGGCATGAACAACGCGATGGGGGCGACGGCGCGGCGGAACCGACAGGCTGGTGTGCGGTTGGCGTAAGAGAAACGGTACTGGCGTTTTGATATCATGCTGATGGATGCATCCTTGGACCTGTACATAGTATACGGAGTAACAGACATGTTTACGGAGATCCTGTAAGTCGTACTCCACCTCAGCAGACTTGGACCCTGTGTAAAAGGCTAGGGACAGGCCATGCCAAGCAGAGCAAGAGAGGAAAGCCCTTGCAGCATCCCGAGGAGGTCGGTCGGTGAGCGTTGATCTCCCACAGACGGTTTACCCCGTGAGGGGAAGCGTGGGGCGAGCATGTGAGCGCGTTTGCGAGCGTTGCGCGGCATCTCGCCGTCTTTGGCATCTCTCTGCGGGTGAGTCCGGGTCCTTTTCTCTTCGGGCTCTGTTTGTTGACCGCGAGATTCCGTTTTCTTCTGTTTTTGTGCTCTATTGTAGCTGTTTTTTTTACGGTTTTTCTGTAGCTGAAATTCTGTATACAGTACACTGGACTAGTTGTTAACAGAGTTAGGCCCCTCGCACATACAACGCAATAGCGATGGGCGCTCTCCGCAGGCGATCGCGGTGCGGGTGCGGAGTTCCGGCCGAGTCCTTTTTGTCCCCGGACGTTGCTGTGTGCGCTCACCGCAGTCGACTCATCGCGGAAGCCTCTCTACCCTGGTCGTCCCGGTCCTGATCTTCTCCTTCGTCTCTCTTCTCCGTGACCTTCTTCCCATCCTCCCCCGTCCTCCCCATCAGCGTCCGTTCGCTTCATCGACATTTTCCCCCTCCGCCATGCTTTCCACCCTCCGAGCTGCCAGCCGTCAGGCTATCCCGCGTGAGTCAGGCTTCCGCGTCCTGATCGCGGGCATCAGACAGGCTTCCACCTGGTCCAATGTCCCCCAGGGTCCTCCGGTGAGCTCGGGACAACACAGTCAAGTGTATACTACAGCCGTTGCTGACCAGAAGGACTGTTAGGACGCCATCCTGGGTATCACTGAAGCTTTCAAGGCCGATACTTTCAAGGAGAAGATCAACCTGGGCGTGGGAGCTTACCGTACGTCTCCCCGCATTGTCTGCCGTTTTTGCCTTGTCCTGAACAATACTGACATCTGCCATCTGCACAGGTGACGACCAGGGCAAGCCGTACGTCCTGCCTTCCGTTCGCACCGCGGAGGACAAGATTGTCTCCTCCCGCCTCGACAAGGAGTACGCCGGCATCACCGGTATCCCTTCCTTCACCAAGGCTGCGGCCGAGCTGGCCTACGGCGCCGACTCCCCGGCCATCAAGGAGGACCGCCTCGCCATCACCCAGTCCATCTCCGGCACCGGCGCCCTGCGCATCGGTGGTGCGTTCCTCGCGCGCTTCTACCCTCACGCGAAGAAGATCTATATCCCCACCCCGAGCTGGGCGAACCACAATGCCGTCTTCAAGGACTCCGGCCTCGAGGTCGCGCAGTACCGCTACTACAACAAGGACACCATTGGCCTGGACTTTGACGGCCTGATCGCGGACCTCAAGGCCGCCCCGAACAAGAGCATCATCCTGCTGCACGCCTGCGCGCACAACCCGACCGGTGTCGACCCGACGGAGGCGCAATGGCGCCAGATCAGCGACGTCATGAAGGAGAAGGAGCACTTTGCCTTCTTCGACATGGCCTACCAGGGCTTTGCTAGTGGTAACGCGGACCGCGATGCGTTTGCCCCGAGACACTTTGTCAAGGAGGGCCACAACATTGCTCTCTGCCAGAGCTTTGCCAAGAACATGGTCGGTATTGTCTTCGGCCAAAGACAGGAATACAAAAAGTATACTGACTTGAACAGGGTCTGTACGGTGAGCGTGTCGGTGCCTTCTCCCTTGTCTGCGAGAACGCAGAGGAGAAGAAGCGCGTGGACTCGCAGATCAAGATCCTCGTCCGTCCACTCTACTCCAACCCTCCCGTCCACGGTGCCCGCATCGCGTCCACCATCCTGAACGACCCGGAGCTGAACAAGCAGTGGCTGGGTGAGGTCAAGGGCATGGCTGACCGCATCATCGAGATGCGTGCGCTGCTGAAGAAGAACCTGGAGGAGCTGGGCAGCAAGCACGACTGGTCCCACATCACCAGCCAGGTGAGATCCTTGTTGTATAACTGACCTAACGGCTGCTGACATCTGATGATAGATCGGCATGTTCGCGTACACCGGTCTGAAGCCGGAGCAGATGGAGGCCCTGGCCAAGGAGGTGAGCAGATCTCATCCTACACCAGCTCGTGATGTATACTGACATGTATCAGCACTCCGTCTACGCCACCAAGGACGGCCGTATCTCCGTCGCCGGTATCACCACCGGCAACGTCCGGAGACTCGCCGAGGCCATCTTCAAGGTCACCGGTTAAATGACCCAAAAACGGAAGAATTCATGCAGTGAAAAAAAAAGCACGAATCACGAAACGAAAAGCTCATGGGATGAGTTACGTTGGTTGATGATCGATCTAACGGTTCATTCCGCCCTCTACCTACGCCTTACCTGCGTCTGTACAACTTGTACCGATATCCTAACGTTAATGGTCCTTTTCTTTTCTTTTTCTTTAGCGTCCCTCTTCTCTTGATTTTGCTTTTCTCTGGTCCTGCTGTTGTCTGTAATGTACTTTCTTCTTGTGTTTCCAGGCAATTTCTCTCGACAACTGGCCACGTCTATTCTTGTTATGTTATAGACAACGACACATACCATGATCATTGTGAAGAGCAGAGTCGAATCGATCGACATAGTTAGGTAAACTTTTCTACTTGGACTATCTTGACGAGGAAACGAATCAATCGAATCGAACGAGATGTTGACCTACCTAACCTAACTTATCAAGAATCAATCAGATTAGATTCCCACTTTTTGTTTTCTCCACTCTGCTGTCTTGTCGAAGTTAGTCCTAAGACTTAAGACCAAAACTAAGACTAAGACTAAGCTTACATACTGCACTCTCCGTACGGAATACACCGGGTGCTTCACCGCCTCCGTTCACAGTACGCTGTCGCAGACACGCAGCGTACTGTACGTCTATGGAGAAAAGAACGACGAATGTTATCGATATCTGAAGCTCCACCGCGAGTAGTACGCAGTAGGTATATATAGTGTAGATCAAATCAAGGAACAGAAGGGAGACACGGACTAGATTCGGCTCCTGATTAGTTTAGGTGGGTAGGTAGGTAGATAGGCAGGTAGGTAGTTTATGTAGCTAGGAGAATCTAACCTGATCTATCTATCTACCTACATAGCACCTAGCCATTCTGAAATCTATGCGGTAATAATGCCCTTGAGGATGGGGTCCAAAGTTGGATGGAGAACCCTAGAGTTTTACTGTGTACTGTGTACTGTATACCTCCAAGCTTCTCCCTGCGCTGTACACAGTACCTAACTGTTCCTGCTCTCCTCCGCTTGGCTTACTTAGTGCAGGCCATTCATTATTCCTTGTTCTTGCATTGCTTAATGTGGCTTGAACTTTACTGTTAGAATAATAATAGATAGGTCAAAAGCTAGCTAGCTAAGTAATCTAACCTGACGATTTATGTCCTGTCCTGTTCTTGTCTGGAGAAGAGCAGACAGAACAGCGGAACAGGAGACAGGATGGAATGGAATGGGATATCAAATTGTCAATAGACGAGGACCTCATGAGACTGGCCCTGAGCGGTCACCAGTGGACAGTCAATGTGGAGCCTGCCTACTACAGATGCGGCGTGATCTGTCGGAGGTTATTTTTAGGACTACTTTCTTCATGGTACACAGTAAGTTGTGACAAATAAGAGAGAAGAGAATGGTGAGACAGGAGGGAGGGGCGCAAGGGGTGGATGTCTTCCTTCCATTGGAAATCAGGATCAGAATTCAGGGCCAGGGCCAGGGCCAGGAATAATTAATTAGGAATAGGACTATAGTCAGTACGACCTGAAGATCTAGAATCAATTATCGAGTTAGATTAAGATTTAAGTGGTATAAACATGGTGGATACCTACCTACCTAGGTACCTAACTACTACTCCGTACACAGTACTCCGTACTACTGCATCTCAACTCATCCCATCCCGTCTCATCTCTCATATAATGTCGATAGATCTAATTATCCCAACCCATTCTACCGCGTAGACCTTGCTATTTGAACGGGACCGATAACCCAAGCTTCTTTCGTAGGGAAGCTTTTTCTATCGAAATAGATACTGCTACTTGGGATGAAAAGAAACACTAATGGCCCGGATGTGACCATCAACCTAGGTTTTAGGCTCTTTTCTTTTTCTGGGGGGTTTTTTTTAATCCTTAGATCTAACCTAGTAGCAAAAGAAAGAAAGCCCTCTAATATCACAACAAAAAACAGGAACCATAGTTGAGTATGATAGATGATACTGTAAGAAAGAAAGAATAAGCCTGTCGGTCCTTTCTTGAAGAAGGACAGACTCTCCCTTGCTTGACGTCCAAGTCTGAGGACCTTAAGTACCTTCGATGACCTAAGTAGGCTGCGCAGAATGCCTCGTTACAATGGTTATCCACCTCTTCCCCATCAGATAATCAACGGGAGCCCTTAGCTGACTATTGACGATTACTTATCTAGAAATATAGCTCAACATAAAAAAGGATCTCGTTATCGAACCAAGGCCATACATATATAGTGCGAACATGTCGGCGTGTATTTCATTTCAGAGGAGAAAGCTCCGAAGATAAGAGGTCCTTTCAGCATTCAACAGGGGTCCATCCTAGGAGGAGGAAGGTCTTAGGTTATCGTGCTGATGTGAACTCACCATCTCCAACCACAAGGGTCTATTCGTTTACCCGGTTGTTAGGTCGTAATAGTAGGTTTCTATGTGCCCCGTTGAGGGCTCCGGATAGACCAAGGATGATTCTGGGAGCTTTCAAGCTATATCCCCTGTTCTTCTTGTGTGTATCTGAGTTGTGTTTATGGACAGTTCCGTTTGACGTGATTCCTCCTCTTCTAACCTTGTGTATATTGATCCCTTCCAGCTAGCTTTCCTATAAAAGTAAGAAGCTTGATATATCGTCCCCGTCCAATAGACAGGATCAGTCTAGAAGAACGAAAAAGCAAAAGGGGAGAGAGTATGACACTAAAAAAAAACACCTCCCTAAGCTACTAAGAGCCTCGCTGCCTCATGTGCTACTGCTATTCCTACCTAACTTGGGGGCAGACGACTGCCCGATTCCAATCCCCACACAGGTACTCCGTACATTGTACAGCGTTCACAGCTAATTTTCCGGGCCCTTAAGGTTGTCAGTCGATGATTCCTTTTGGATGGCTAGTCTGGTCATCTGGCCTGTGATATCCATTCTCGCAGCAATTGTGCCGCCTTTTCATGGTCATACCACTGAGCGTCCCAGAGAGTATTGCCATTGACATTAGCTCAATTTTCCAACAATAACTGCACCACATCCTCATAACCTTCAAAGAAAGCAGCCTAAAGAGCCTTGCCATATAAACCACCTTGTGCATTAAGATCAGCTCCATTCTCCAAAGTAAATTTACTGTATCCTTGAGACCCTGCTAGTGACGCATAGTATACAATAGCGTTGTCATTTTCCCAGATCCTGGAAGGTATCCAGCCAGGCCAAACAGGCAACCCCAGGCTGCGTATGCCTGTCTCTGTTCGAGAAGGAAGTCCAAAATCATTCCTTGAACGTCCTTCTTACTCTCCATATGCCTTGCATGGTCCATCCAATACCAAGCAGAATATCTCACCAGCGGAAATGCTGTCTTGATTTCTTTAGCAGGATACACCACTATGGGACAGGTATTCAGACAGACTCCTGTAATAGATGCCCATGTATTGATTTTGGTCATGCTAGTTCGAAATGTTTCTTCCACTTGCCTGGATGCGGATGTGAGCCAATTGAAGTTCCACTGAGGCCTCTTCACCATCAAAATCATCCTGCCTACCGACTAGAGAGACTAGGCTTGAGAAGACTCTCATAATCTCCTTGGGAAAAGGCAGACTTCCACGGGAGCACTCCAACGAATGTATGCATGAATATCAGCATCCACCGGATATCGTTAAATAGGAAGAAAATTCTCTTCAGAGATCCAGGACTTGAGCCCCGACCCAAGTTCTCGTTCTCTCCGACTAGTGGTGAGGAACTAAATATTTCTTTCTCTGGAGGTTGCCAGCTCTCACATCCGAAAACACAAGTCTTTTCTTGTTTGGGACTTATCTAAGGTATCGATACAATCTCAACCCTCTTAGAAAAGTGCATCGTGCTCTGGACAGTTGCAACGATGGACTCAGTTGTTGGCTGTGTCGACGTCTATTTTCACACTTTGAAAGCAAGGTGTCAAGCTCCTTTCGAGAATGCTCACTCCTGGAGTATATCTGTGCGCAACAGGCGAGCGGATAAATTAGTCGACTGACTGTTTGTTATTTTCACTAAAATCGAAAAAATAAAAAACAATGTGTAAAGAGTTTTCTTATTTCTGGCGGAGAAGCTCGATAATTGTTGAGCTGAGAACAGTCTTTCCACACCCCGGAATTCCATATAACTAGAGGTGCTGGTGTGACTCAGGCTCCCATTCTTTAGGAGGTTCGCTCTCAAGAAACAGTGAACCTGTGTCTCTATAACGCCTTTCCTGCGCTTTCAGGAAGTTGGTTGAGGGATCAGATAGGGCCATCCAGTCATTGATTTTTCTGAATTGGCTGTCTAGATTTAGGCTTTCCATCAAAGCCCTCGTACCTACTGTAAAGGAGCGGATGTCGGCAACAATCTTTGCGACTACAGGCAGTTGTCAATCAAAAGGCCCTTAAAAAACTAATGGAGCGACTTCTACTTACCACTTTTCATTTGCACGTCCAGCGAAGGCATGACATCTGCCTTGCGTGGCTTCAGCACTATAAGCAATTCTCTTGCATATGCTGCAGCTAGCTGCGTAATTGCGCCAGTCATCATTCTCGTGGGAATCCGAATAGTCGCATATACCTCGTATCACAAGACGTCTCAAAACATAGAATATTCAGATTGAGGTCATTGGCATACTGATCTCTCATCATCGCATCTTTCATGACAGAGTTGGCAGAGGCGATCGTTCCATAGTGGCCAGTGACTGCACGGCGACTGTGACGCTCCGGGCGTTGCTTCAATCCATCAGTCCCACACATTTCGCAATTGCTCCCACCCTTATGCTGGTAGTCAGCATGATATAATCGATCGTGCTTTGGACGTTGATATTCTGGCATATCCTCCATTCGCTTCAAGTGCTCGGCTACTCTATCTGGCTTCCTCGGATCGTTCTGACGCCGTCTTATCTCTTGAACCAACCCGAGTAGCACCTCCGGCGGAGCGTTCAGCTGACCGGTTGGTTCAAAGATCCCGTTGGACAGTTTCTTTCCCAAATCATATTGCACCACGCCCCCAAACCGCTTGTGTGGGACACTGACGACGACATCACCCAATCGTATAATTTCCAACGGTTGGATCGGACATTGTAAACCCTCTAGAGCGTCCAGAAAGGCCTGTCACTTCAAACAGCGAATATTTCGACTCAGTGTTGCAGCGTCCTCGGCGCAGGCTGTTGGCGCAGAAGTATCAGGCAAAGAATTTTCAGAAATATCTTTGGCGCTCAAATTGATTGACAATTTGGCAAGAATAATGAATGGCTCCCAAATAGCTGAATGGAGATGTCAAGATCTTGACTGAGAACTTCAAGTCTTAATATGCACATGCAGTTAAACAATATGGGAGATGTTAAGTAGACATCCACGTAGAGGTCGTTTATGTATGAAGAAGGTTACTAATGTAGTTGGTGGTTCATAGCCTAGAAAAGAGGAAGAATCTAAGAGAATGTAACTCTGCAGCCTCACTCAAGGTACCTGAGTGGTTGGTTTGTTGACTGTACTGTGTAGCCCGGCGGCGAGCGGGAGCCACGTCAGGTTTCTATGCAAGGCAGAGAGTACATTTCGCGCTGCCTTGTGACTGCCTTGCATAATTGCACCCAGTCTCAGCCTTTTCCAGAATCTCCTAGCCAATTGGGATCCCTTTGCCTATTTTTAACTATAACAGAGAGATTTAATCGAGAATTGTGATGTGAGAAATTTCGAATCATCTATTGTTGGTATGATGGGTAGGGTAAGGCTGACTTGTAGAGGGGTATAGGCGAGCCCTGCCCGGTTGAACTTGGCACCGACATCTACATACTCGTAAGGAGATAACAATCTGCCGTGGCAGTGGTACGTCTTTGGAAAGTCTGCGTTCACATTATCTACCTATCTTTTGATAGTCACTTTTCTTGTTCCAATTGCAGTCGTTTGGTAGGTTGTCCTTACTTACATTCATCCAGTCCTACATTAGATCGTAAAAGTAGACATACCGGGATGCATACTCAGGGAAACAGCTACTCCATTGGGTTCTCTGTCTAGATCGCGATGACTGCCTACTTAGGAGTTATCTAAGTATGCAGCTTGATCATTCAGCGCGCGATGCGGCGGAGGTGGGTGGACGGCTTGTTAGATAGGGCAACGTGAACCCTACTACCTATTAGGCAACAAGACAACCAATTTGATGGAATTGAATTGGATTCAAGAACGTTGTTTTATCCGTGCTTTGCGGTCGCGGTTGCAGTTATGTTGTGTTGCAGAGTTGGGATGGCAGGTTAGGTTGGTGTTTTGATGCTGCTTTTTTTTGCATTTCACTGCCGACATTCCTACCGCCTGATCAGCCAGTAATATTGGACAGGTTAGGTGCCTAGGTAGGTCGGGTAGTATGATATGAGTAGAATAGGGCATTGAGTCTTTTTTCTTTCTTCCTGTTTGGAAATAATAGATGGGTAAGGAACTGACAACTGACAGGTTGTAATGTCTGTGCATGTCTACATATCATGTAGTAGGTATGTACGGTATAACATTGGCATGCAAACACAGGTTCTGTGCATGTATCCTTCTCCGTATGCCAGAGGGAGAGGGAGAAAGGACGAGGAGAAGAGAAAATGGTATGAATCGACCAATTGAGATTATAAGCAAGAGCAAGAGCAACGAGTTAAGAGACCACAATGTTAAGAGTTTTTCTGATTACGATTTCATTTGGTCGGTGCCTTTTTGTTTTTCAACATCTTGTTACAGACCCAGACCAGACCACTTTTCAAACAAAACCAAATACAGTAGCACCCCAACACCACTGATCAGATCATGTCAGGAGCAAATAATAAATAGGTAGGCGGGGAATCGATTGGCGTCGGTAGGTAGGTACTGTACGTAAGGTGTATGTGTGCATGGGTTTTCAATCACACATAAAGAAAAGGGAAGGGGGGGATTAAGAATTTTTGGATATAGACAACCCCAGGCATGCATCCTTGTCCTTAGTCCTTAGGAAGTGGGGAAGTAGAGGTAGGAAGGTAGTGGAGTGAGTAGGTGTGGGGAGGGTGGAAGAACCCTTTTGCTGAATAAGTAGGTAGGTACCATCTATTTGTCTTCCTTGATTTCACACATTACCATCATGACAGGACAAAAGAAAATGTTGCAATAGATCCAAGAAAAAAAAAGGGAAGAAGAAAAGAGAAAAAAAGAAACCTTGCGGTACTCAGGTCTGCTTTGTCAACCGATCAATCAGTCATGGAAGATAAGATGGAAGGTGGAAGGAAGAAGAGGCGAGGAGGCACAGTATTTGATGCTGATGAGAGTTGAGCGCGGCTACAACACTCAAGCCGTAATCATGCAGTTATCCTTTCTTTCTCATTTCCGTTCCTTGCTGGAAGAGTCGTCAAGTCCGGGCTTGCTTTTTATTACACTTTCTCTCCGTAGAATCTCCTCAAAAGTTTGGCAACTTCGTCGTAGTCCCCCTTGGCCTCGCCCAGGGTCTGTTTGATTTTCGCCAGGGCGGTGGTGTTGTCCTTCTCCTCGGTGCCGGTCTCATCCTTGCCAAAGTGCTGGATCCTCTCACAGGCCTCCTTGACCTTGGTCAGTCCGAGGGTGGCAGATGAACCCTTGAGGAAATGACCAAGTTGGGACAGCTCGCTGAGGTTTTCATTGGTCCTGCAGAGAATGATTGTCAGCTCATCCAGTCACAGATCGATGTTTTTAGAGTGCACCGCAGAACGTTCGTGCGAGGACCCGTTTATCCAAATAACCCCCGGACTTGATAGGTCTTGGATACGGGACAAGAACAAAGGCAAGGTCCTCGCTTCTACGATAACAGTAAGACCGGAAAAGGGGGACTAACAGAGCTTTCTCCATTTTTTCAAAGGTAGTCTCAGCTTGTTCAAAAAAACCATATACAATGCCCCTGCTGAAATCCCTTTCATCGTCGTCATCCATCTCTAGAATCTGGTCAAAGGTCGAGGGGTCGATGACGTCGGCATAGTCTTTGAGATCGGGGGTGCCATCAGCAGCCTAAGCAGAAACAAGAAGGAAAATGTCAGCCTCTTGATTACACGCTTCAGATGTATGGAAACATGCTGGGTGTCTAACAACCTTTGGAGCCATGATTAACGTGTTTGTTATGACAGAGATTCCGGGTTCAGATGCCGCCAAGCTGGCTAGAATAGTCCGTTTTTGTGATGCGTCAAGGTGAGGTGTTATGGCGGAGAGTATATACGAGGTCAACAAGAGGGACGTTTGGCATGCAAAAGTGTCTGGGTGTTGGCTGTGGCGATGTCTCTATCCAGTTATGGAAGATCCAGAGAATCTGGTGATCCGGGTTGCCTCGACGCGATCCAATGCAAGATGAGCACGATATACTGAATTGCAATACGTTGAACGACCTTTTTTCTCTTGTCGACCAGTCAGCATGATCCCCAGACTGATATGATAGAATCGTCAGACGCATCTGAAAAGGAAGTTATTGCGACTCGAAGTTGATCTTGTAATCTGTCTTATACGGAACTGCCCTCTACTTCCAGGGCGTTTACAGGGGGTATATCTTAAAACCCCCCAAAGCAGAGAAAGGCTTGGACATGGCGTCCGGTCGCAACATGTGTGTGTTGATTCCGCAAGAATAGGGAGTGGGCGATTTTACCTGAACTGCTCGTGCTTTGTTCGACAAAATACTCTGGGTGTATGGGATCCCTGGTTCGGTCGCAAGAGGATTGGACGGAAGCGAACCACTCTGCGCGTCAGTGTAAGCGAACGCTTGAAACCTTTCTTTATTAGGAGAAGTATGGAGATTGTCGATGGGCGGAGGATAGCTGTCAGAGGCAACAGGGAAAGAGGAAGTGAGGCATACAGGAGATTGACCGCTTTGGAATAATGCTGACGAGCAGCTTGGGGCGAGTCAAGAGACGACTTGGTGTATCTGGAATCCCAAGGTGGCCAGAGAGGGGCGTTGGATAAAGGAGAGGAGGGGTAGAAACGGCCGGTAAGCCACCTTAGACGCTTTTAGTTTCCTTATCGACAGCGGATAGGCGGTCTTTGCACGGAGGTAAGTATAATTACCTAGCCAACTAGCACGACGGGGGACGAACTGGACAGAGGACGGGGGTGGGTGTCGTCTGCGCTCTTCCCGGCGATGGAGCGTCGGCGCGGCGGAGGTGGCCAGTGGGTTTCGCGCTGCAGGTGGGAGATGTGCTATAACGGCCGCAGAAAGCACCGGAAGAAAGACGCGAGGGAAAGCAACATGCCCGTCTAGAAGAGGAGGAAGGTCCTTTTTTTTGTTCTCGTTTTCCCCCTTTCTTCCTTTTTTTCTTTTCTCCTTTTTCTCCGTGTCCAGGGTGTAGCTTTTTTTATTTAATAATTGAGTGCTAGACACAGTGGATAACGACTGGAGATAGTGGGGAAGCGCAGGTGGTGGTGGTGATCGCGGACGGGGGGTGGGAGGACAGCAGAGGGCTGACGGCTGGCGGTGGGCTGGTCTCCCGCCCTAGAAGACCCGACTCGGGCTGTCTAGCGTCATTCTACGGGCTCTCTGCAAACCAACCCGCCGTGGAGAGTTCACACGGAGTCTGCTGTCTGTACTACGACGGACCACTGCTTTTGAATACTTAACTTACCACCGTCGCGTCTGCGGCACCCAAGTACCTGGGAGTGGGAGATCTATCTAATACGGAGAAGACAAGCGTGACATGTTAACGGGTCTAGCCCGATCATCTGCCCAATCCGTCAGGTTACTCTTACAGTTAGTATGCCAATCCTAGTGCAGTCTGTATAGATATCCTCCATCGGTGCTGTCGACTGATGAATGGCCAGCTTGCAGCCGTGGATAAAAAATCCACTGCTAGACCTGTTTCCCCGAACAAGAAAAAGAGCAATGATAACAGTGTCTACCGTGTACGGAGCACTCGGCAGTCTACCTTGGTCTATCAGGTCTAAGACTCTAGGAAAGAGGACACGATGGATACGACGTGTGGGATCCAGCGGCCCCAGAACGGTCAGAACCGCTCCAGGCTCTCCGCTCTCGACAAACCAGGGGACTGAGCGTGCACTGTCAGACTGGAATCTTCGGACTCGGAGGGGTCGACCGGACTAGCACGGTAAGGATGAGCGATGCTAGAGGGCTCGATGTAACTGATCGATTGCCAGCGCTCCGACTTGGCCTGGCCCGCAACGGATACCGTTGGGTTGGATATCTGTCGGAGTCTGTAACTGTGACCTGGCCCGAGAAGGATGGATCACTTCGGACCAGTGCAATCGACGATCACCTCCAACTACGTGGGGAAAGGTCAGTCTTTGTGCAGTAAGGGCAGAGGAATAATCATGCTGCTACTACTATGGAGTAGGACCACTCCATGTAGCAAGATTGCTAGAAACATCTCTCTGGACAGTGCACACCGCAGATCCGGCACACTCAAGCTCCGCGATTGGTCTTGATGGATTTCTTGAGCGCAGATGAGGAGACGCTTTTTTATTTTATGGGTTTCTCCGGCGCAATTTATGTGGCCTGGCTGGGAGAGCTCGCAGCAGACGATGGCAGCAGAGCCCGCACCAGGGTCTGCAGGCCGCCTATGAGAGCTTGTCGAGCGGGCTGTGACGTCGAAGCGGGACCATCCAGCACACGGCGATGACGTTATGGCTCAAGAAGGGGCCATCCTTCGGTAAGTACTTAAAAGGGATGCTGGCAGGCCTACCTGGCCGTTCTGGAGGCCGGGAATGACTTCTCTCGCACGAGATTCTCCGGGACGGGAGGGATTCTGCCAGCACCTAGCCCGGGGGTTTTCCCCCGGCGGGCACTGCAAATGGGAGGACCACGATTTCCCAACGGCCACAGCCACGGTCACAGCCTCGATCATGGCTCTCGCGTGCCAGACTCGTGAGCTGAAAGAAGGGAGAGGCACACGTCTCACTGGACCCTTTCCGGTCGGGTTTCCTTGAGGGTCAAGTTAAAAAGCATAGTCATAGCCATCCACTTCCAGAATGGGCGGAGAAGAAAAAAGTGTGCGTCAGAGGCGCAGAGCGGGGCTTTCTCGGGCGCCGTCTGCTGGAAACGGCAGTTCCTGCCCCTCCGTGTCACGATCCGACCAAGGGGGATTCACCGCGCATGCCCCCGTGGGCGGCGTGGGAGCCAATTGTGCGCCCGCGCTGCACGCCATGCTGCTGCTCCTGCTCCCTAACTTCTCGGCGTCGCGCCCCATGACATCAGACTGCGTGGCCTGGAACCTCCGATTTCCTCGCCGGTTGCTGCCGTCTGATTCGTCCTCCCCTCCCCCTCCCACACCATCTCGTAAAGACAGAGTCATCCCGTGAGGCTTTCGGGCTGAGGCTCAGAAACAAGTGTAACCTGCCGTGTTGCAGCAGGTTTAGCTTGATAGATTAACTCTTGGTTTTCATCTCGCACAGCCGTCCACGAGTTGACTGATAATCGAATCGCGGGTGCCAAGATGGTGGGGAGCCGTGAGCCAAATCTGAAGACCCTGCTCAGGGTACAGTGACGAGCAGATTGGCCGTCTGCCACCTGCGTACCATGATGATATAGATAGCTATCAGTGTCTGGTATCTTAAAAATTGCCGCATCGGGAAAACCGTAGGAAGAAAAAAAGCAAACATCGTGCCCAAGGTCCTAAGTCGAGCGGAAGAAAGCGTTTACGGACTTTCTCCGTACCTATCTATCTCAGAACGGTCTCAACTCCCCATGGCTATCATTTTTTCTGTCGTTGCACCGGTCCAGCGAAGACAAACAAAGAACCCTCTACACAAGGAAGATCCATCCTCCTGTTCTTCCGGTTCTGATGTCCCACGGTCCTGTACAAAGTAGTACTCAGGCAGTATCATTGTCGCATGGCCGTCCCTCTAGCACTGGAGTTAGAACCCATGTTACCATGTAGAATATGAACATGGATTGATTTGTCATATCAAACGATCACAGATACCGGCCAGAAGTCCCCTTCCCCGCAATTTAAGCTTTTGCCCGTCCATACCTTACCTGCGGATTCATCTGCAGAGTACATTATCCAAAAACAGGCAGAAATCACCGGGAGCGCCCCGCCGATCGATCGGTCAATCAATCGATCAGCTCCCTTTTGGTTTATTATTATCAATAATAATAAAGTACATGCATGGAGAGTGCCTTTTCAGTAGGTTTTCTGTATATAAATGGTACAGTGAGAACATAACACCATGTACAGTACACGTGCATTAGGTATGTACATGTCACTTCCTTTCTTGCTCCTGACCCTCTCTTGGGATCTGATCCAGAACTGATCCGATCATACGATAGTGAGCACCACCAAACCAAGAGAAGTGAATAAAAACAAATGGACGTGAAAAAGAAATCGTCATTCTTTGGGATTGGGACCGTGATCGCCCGGCAACATTGCATACATTAGAATCAACTCGTTTTTTTTCATGATGCATCGGTGGTCTCGACTCTCAACAGAGCAGGGCCCGACTATACATACTTGTTGCCAATCAAAATAGTTTATAGCTGTACGGTGGGCACCAGGTCTGGCCGGGCCTTATCCCTCTAAATGTAAGGGAATTCTGAGCACGCTTTACTCAGCATCACGATACAGTAGTCTCTAGATATTTCCGGAGAGATAATAGCAATAAAGCTATCGATCTCTCGTATCCACCTTTACCGTCACAGAGAGCATTGTACTGTACAGAGCAGAACACGATGCAGTCAGAAACTTTACGAACAGTTCTGTCTAGATTATTAGTAGATGCCTGCATCAGTTCCGCCTGATCTAAGCAAGCCAAGAAAGCCGGAGTAGAAATAGGTATATTACGTAGTGGAACTCGACTTCTCTACAGATAGAATCACTCTGGATATGTACATGTATATACAACTAGAGTGGGTACCTATTTACCATTTGGAAGGCCTCACTGCTAAAGTTCTATTTCTGTCTGCGCTTTCTGATAGACTGGTAGACGGTTTTGCTGGAGATGAAGAAGGACGGTCCACAACTAATTGCTCTCTTCTGATCCCGCAGGATGAATCATCTATTTCTCGCTATCATCGTTATTTTTATCATCATCATCATCATCATCATCATCATCATCATCATCATCATCATCCTTATTTAGGTCCCTAGGCAGATGAGTCGAGAGCAAAAAAAAACCCATCCAACATACGTCGGTATCCTACTCTACCCACAGCACAAACGCAAAAATTTCATCTGGATTGACTCCTCCATCCTCCCTTCACAAGCTCAACACTGTGAGCAAGGTACAATCCATCTTTAGGAACAGGTGGACGTGGTCATGCCGTAGAAGGGAGAGACTTGATCATATAAAACCAGTGGCTGGATATTATGATGATGATGATGATGGTGTATGAATATGTTGAGAGTTCTTGTTGAAAGAACCTTTCAGAGTCTCCCCGGCCATTCTCCCGTCCTCCTCCTCCCTAGCTGTGGTAACTAAGCTTTGTAGACATGCATCCCCAGTACAGAATTCTTTTCAACTCTTGAACCGCAGCACAGACAATGAAATCCAATATGCTCAAGAGAATGAAACTCGACCCATCACGCTTAAAACAAATTAACCTCGATTGAAATCACCCTAGGCGTCACTGTACAGTATTGAATAGGACTAGATACTTTCTTCTTCTTATTCTTCTTCTGCAGTGCGAAACAGCAAGGGTCAATATATTGTGAGCGTAGTGTCGTCTCATGATGTGTACATGTCTATTTAAGCCTTTAGTTTGGTGTGGTGTATATAGGTAAGTGCCTCGAAGTCTGGCCCTTCTTGTCAGGACGAGAAGAAATAGTATATGAAATGATAGATAGATAATCTGCTAAATTGCGTTTCATTGGGGCTCTTTTTCTTATTTCTGAAATCGTATAGTACATCCAGATCTCGTGCTGACAACGGAACGATTATTTTGTTTATTCATGAAGCTGCTTACCCAAAGTTCATCGACAAGAATATAGTCCAGTTCCTGTAGATGTAAATTAGAAGTACATAGTTCGCAAGGTCGAGCTTCGTCACTCGCATCGCAGCGGAAGATAGACTTGGATTGAGAAATGATATCGTGTTTTGTCTATGAGAACAGGAAGTGAACGAGATACCTTTTGGGATGTCTTGTCTCGTCTCGAGACGAGACGAGACGAGATGTCATGCTTATGACTCAGTAGCAGTTCGAAGTTTGTCATACACATGCAGGAGGGAAAGAAGGAAAACACCAACGCATAAGGTACCTAATTTGGGATCAGGCTCGAAAATCAAATAACCTACTGCAGAAATGGATTTCCAGTAATATCCCGTCTCTTGTCAAGGACTTAATCGATCTATGGTGTATAGAGCGTCGAACAAATCAGCATAGTACGTGGTAAAGAAACTCGATAATTACGAATGAGACGAGCAAATTAAGTACATATCTGCCTGAGCGGAGAACTCTTCTTATCCCTCTACCGTATTGTTGACCGTTCATGTATGGTCAATACTCTGGAGTATGAGCGCGGTTCTCTTTCTTTGAGTATTTTGTCAATGGGTTTCTCGACTGAGTGACTAACTGATCGCTTACTGTCAAGTTAATGGAAAGCTGAGTGAAGTACCTCTTCAGGTACGGTACTGAACGACCGTTCTCGCGCATATGGATTTGCACGGCGTCGTCAGTGGTTCGGTCGTTCCTATCCATTCGGGTGTTCAGCGTCAGGAGGAACTCGGACCTCCATGAGCAAGAGATCTAGACCCATCCTTCTCCATCTATCCTTCGTCCCTCTGCCGGTATCCCTCTGTCTATTCTTGAATCTCTACGCCTGGACGCGATTGAAGTCTTCAATATGCAGCCGATGGCGGGAACTGGCAGCTATCTATCTCGAATCTCGATAAAAAGCAGGCTGAAAATAAAGAATTCAAGGGGCTGATCCTGGTCTTATAGCATATACAGACTGTCTGGGCATTCCCGATTTCCAGGATTCCATTCTGCAGATGGCCTTGTCAACTTTCAAATCGATCGGATCTATGATCGCCTTCGCTTTTGGAGGCAAAACTAATCGGGATTAGACTTCGAGGGACAACCATAAGGGGTATTGCCGAGGACGGCAGGGACAAGGAAAGACACTACTGACAGACCAGGGTCGAGCATTCAAGGTAACCTTGAATGTGCATACAACATGTACGTGCTCAAAGAGAAGAAAGAGAAAGGCAACTCCGATGACATCGAGGGAATAAGTACTGTCAGAGCATATAGCACGGTTTTTCAGTCCACGTTCACTGAATGAAAATAATTACTAATGATGCCGTTCGCCAGATAAGTCGCCGACCTTCCGAACCTGATATCAATCAGCTGTTACAGTCGAAAAAAAGGAGTAAAGGATCGAGTTTAGGAAGAGAGCTGAGGAAAGATTCGCCTTCCAAGGCGTACAAGGTTCCCGATATGTACACGGTGGCCCCCGCTTGTTCATCTTCTCTTTCGAACTTCTGTAGCCTTGCCAAATGCTAAAGCACAGATTACCGTTTTCACGCCAGCATCCGCAGATCCAGACAAAGCAAATGCTCTTATCCGAAGCTTGACAGGTCACACAGCAGCAGCAAGTTAGTGGGGCATGGGTGACCTGTCTTGATACTCGTAAGCCATGTAGGCGTGCGGTGCGCTCGACAGACGGCACGGCACTGAAATGGAGTCGGGATGTCGATATGGTGAATAGCACATACAGTACTATCTCCTCGAGGTGGTGTCTGTCTGTGTGTCAGTACATACATCATGCTTCGAAGCGGGACAGCTTCATCCAAACCTTATCTAACGAGGCCATCGTTCAACGCGCTGAACTGCTTTTCTTCTTGTCCTCTGTTCCACGCATGCCCTCAGACCCTGGTCCTCTCGCGCACTCTGTGTCGAATTCACTAAGTTCACTCTCCCGCTCGCTTACTCACGACGATCGAGACCGTCTGTCCTCCCAGGGTCTAACCAATACTCTGTCCATAATGGTACAGTACATGCATTGTTCGCAGGGGACACGCAACGGGGTTGTTCGAGATGCCTGAAGCCAGGCAGACCATGCAGGCAGGCCAGCAGGGGAGGGGAGGGGAACGACAAGGGGACCCCTGACGCGAGTGATAGATGCAACATCCCTGGTGTTTGCTACCGCTAACCATGACCATGTTCAACTCTTTTTCGGACAGAGGGCCGAAGGCCAATAAAAAGCTGCGAACGGAAGGCAACACCCGGCGAAGGATTCTGTAGTGTTAGATCCTTGCGAGGACTCGAAATGTTGAAGCCTGAACATCACCGATGTCATGAAGATTCAATAGCAAGGCTCGAACATGCATAGTCTTCGTCAAGAAAGGTAGCAGTAGTAAGTATCTAATGCACTGCTCCGGAGGGGAGGGAAGATGGAGAAGGTCTGTCGGGACTCGCCTGAGTCACAGCATTTTGGAATTATTCCTTTCAGACGAATGCAGCTACTAATAGCTTAATTTCGAGGGACAGATTTTACACATCATGCGCACAGGCCCGGACATGAGACGAAGTCTCATCGTCTGCTGTACGAAGTATTGACTATTTGGTGCAGACCTACCTACCTACATCCCGTAGCATTTCTATAGCAAGGCATTATAATCACGCCACCCTGAACTTTGCTACAGTACCATTGTGAGCAAGAAACAATCCACGAGAGAAGATTGGCTGTATGAGGTATGTCCCAGGTTTTCATTACAACGTCCGTGAAGGACGATCCGCAATGTTATTGCTGCTCATTTCCGCATTTATCACGAAATTTGATAATCAGATCTATTCTCGGGTCAGACCTCAGAAGAAATGTAATGTAAGGCGTACCCAGGACTTGACAGCAGAAGCATCCTCCCGAGTCTGACATGGGAATAGGGCTTGGATGCGGTAGATCATTGCATGCGGCGGCAGGATGCACCAGCAAAGGCGGCCCAAGGAGCTCAAGATGACGCTGCAGGGTACTACAGAGACGAAAACCTAAATGAGACGTTTGGATATGGTGTATGTAGAATGTACCACGTCTCGAAGGCTGTTTACCAACGTCAGTTTGGCTGATGGAAGTCAAATCTCGGAGACCAATCTCGTGATTCGAGTTCATAGTAAGTAGCTACGTCTAGGGATGGCGATAACTATATATAGTCTCTGGTGGTGAGTGAAAAGTGGAAAACTTTTTTCTTTTTTTTTTTGTTTTTGTTTATTATCCATGCAGATTCGCTGTCCACCGGCGCAACTGAGCTCCAGGGTATCGTTGAGACTCCTTGACGGAAACCGACAGGCCGGCATGAGTTAGAGAAGATAGTAAGTCCCTAGATCCAGCTTCTAATGTCGGGAGGTCGGTTAGGAGCCAGGATAATTCCAGTCACACGTGCCACATTCTTTGGTGCATCGAAATATGAGACTTTTTTTTACAGCGCATTATCACGGTCAAGGGAGCGGAACGGTTCACCAAGGCACATAGTACAGAGTTCGACGACCTTACTCGATATTTGCTACGCAAAACCGACAACACTTAAGTATAAAAGCAAGGACCTTGCTTCTCGAGTCACATCTTTATTTTCCCTTCGTCCCTTGTTATATCCCAAGATCTGAGTCCAGAGATCCGAGAATATATTCTCTTCAATATTGCATACGCCGCCGGAAGTTGCTTCCCGGTTCTCCCAATAGCTCTCTAGTTCACACAGCAAGCACACCGAGATGGCGGCAGCCGTTGGGCCCCGCGTGTCCAAAGAAGAATTCATGCACGCTCTGGGTCTCGATGCAAATAATCCTCAACATGAACATTACTACCGAGCGATGAGAGTAAGTGTAATCGTCATCCTCTTGTTTCGTTCAACAACCACAATGTGTTGTGGCAATTGGATTAATAATTCAAAACAGGAAGAAGCGATTGTCGTGTACAACCACATGAACCGGGATAGCTCAGACCTGCTCGATAATCTCCGGAATGACCCATCCATGCGTCCGCCGTTCTTCTGGCACCACATCCGACCCGAACGGCAGCGATGGGGAATCATCGAGATCTGGAGAAATGCAGGGCCGGTGACACGCCCGCTTTTCGACCGCGGTGCGACCAACGGAGAGTACGGTCCGAACTGGGTAACAGGGTGGTTGTTGTACAGCGTTTTCCGGTCCAGGGACGTCCGCAACAATCGTAATCGACGCAAAGGCGATGATGGTAGTTCAGGCGGTATGCTGTATTATTGTCGCTTTCCTCTGTTTGTTGCTAGCGAGATTGCTGATGTACCTTCTTCTCAATTTAGGTCAAGGCGGGTCATCAAAAGGCACAGCAGGAGGGGCAGCAGCCGGAGGAAACGTAGCACAGGCGAAGAAAGGCTACTATGACCCTGTCAGAAACGGACTGACTTGATTGAGTACACACCACCGAGATCTCACGAAGTGCCAATTCTTTTTCCTTTCTTTTCCTTCTTAGCTTTATCGTCAATGTGCATCCTCGTACTGTACTGTACTTGTGCTGTGCTGAGGCCCATCCATCAATGAGATATTATTCTAATTTAATCGTCATCATCATGAGTGTCCTTCTCTTCCCGATTAGGCTTTCCGTCCTTTGCGTGTCTCTCTTTCTCCAGCGCCTTGGTGACTCGTTCGTCCTGCTCATCTGCCCTCTCATCCCACTCGACATCATACTCCGCAGCAACTGTTTTGATCTCCTTCCTCAGCATGTTGCCTTCGTCGACGAGCGATTCCCACAGCTGCAGATCGACCCCTTTCATCTGATAAAGTTTCTTCTGGCGTCTGCTGATAGTGAAATCGAGAGCTGATCGATACGAGACCTCCCTGTTGTGATACAGAAACCAGAGATAACCCCCCATCAGCGTGGACAGACTGGCCAGGTAGGTGACCGGCTCCATGGTGTCCCATCCCAGATCCGTCTCGAACGTCAGTCTATACACGAGGTACCACCAGAGGACCAGGATCCCGAAGCCACCAATCGCCACACGCTGGGCCCCCCGATGGGCCAGAGCATCGCACTCGTGCTTGATCAGCGCCATATTCTTGATCTTCTTTGACACCTTCCGCAGCCTCATCCGCAGATAGTACGTCCGGTCGTTGAACGAGGGCACCCCGACGCGGATCTGGCCCAGGGGTGAATCTTCGATGATGATGATGAACTCGTTCGCCCGGGCCGCGTCCCTGATAAAGTCCCCAATCTCCGTCGATGAGGACCACCGGACGAAGTGCTGCCGCTTGTTCTCCTGCCCCGGGTGTGGGCGTCGAAGGTAGCTGTATGTCTCTACGCCTCCCTCTGGGCCGCCTTCTTTTACGTCCGATGATGGATCGTGACGTGGCGTCCCATTTTCTTCTTCTTCTTCCACTTGTTGATCCCGATCCCGATCCTGGTCCTGATATTCACCGTCACATTTGTTGTTGTTGTCGCTGTTGTCATGTATGGCCCTCTTCGGTCTTATCGAATCGTCATGCTGCTCCATCGCCAGGAAGGATATCGACGGAGGTTTCTGTTCACCGTGTAGTCCTTTGATTGGAGGAACCTCGGACTGGATGAGGCGTTCGAGGTACGAGAGAGGTTGTTGCGGGTGGACTAGGAGGGCCAACGGTTCTACGTCTATATGCAAAAATTACTTAGCACGTTGCCTTGCGCATACTCAATATCTAATACGATGAAGGCATTAATGTAGGTATGTATGTACGTACCTTTCCCGTCCTCGTTATGGTCATGACTCGTCACCGGTATGATCAGCTTGAGGAGCTTCGAGGGGGTGGTGAGTAGTTTGCCTGCACCCATTCTCAGCACGCTGTTATATATCCTAAAAGGTAATAAAAGAGCAATTGAGGGTAAATGCCAGACTCACCCTTCGTCATCGACCCCGTCCACCTCTTCTTCCGAACCGGCGGATCACTCGATCCCTCCCGGTGCCAGGGCGCCCGGTTCTGCTTCTCCTTCGCGTCCTGGATCATCCGCTGCGAATCCGGGTCGTCGTGGTCTTTTCGCGTTTCGTTGACTTTGGAGCTGTATGGTCTGCTGTTGTTGTGTTGGACATGGTTGTATGGTGATTTTCTTCCTCTTCCTCCTCGGAGAGGAACAAGAGGCGGCGTTGGTCGGTTGAATAGTAGATGAAGCTGGTGTATTCGGAGCTGATGATGCCGCTCAATCGAAATTGGGGTATAGACGGTAGATCGAGCATATTGAGATGTAGATGCTAGGTGATGACTCTGACTTGCAGACAGCCGGGTCCTGGACCAGGAAGACAAAGATAAAGATAACGCCTTAGTATTTGCAGCAGCAACAGAAGTGGTAGTCCGGCGCAGGGAAGAAGACACGGTAGTAGTAGTATTAACGACTGCGCGACCCAATACGAGACTCATCGTTAGAAGCCTGCTGCAGCCAGTATCCTACCTAACCAGGTATCTATCCTGCCGAGCGGGCGGGGGGTATATAAACCAAGTAGAAGGGCTTTCCACGCATTGTACAGGGCAAATGAATCGCTTTGCTATCTCGGGGGAGGGGGCATTTTATATAATAAGAAAAGAACAGAAACTTGTTCCAAGTTTCTCGTCCTGTTGATCATCATCACCAGTCAGTCCTTGGAATAGGAAGGGTTATCAGGTACAAGACGCGGGACGGCTCCCGCATACGTCATACAAGCAGCCCAGCCCAAGCGCCAAACCTCAAACCGGCGGAGCAAACAGCGTAAATAGGGTCCGCGAGCCCCGTTCGTTTTTGAGTCATGAGTAATCTATCAGCTGAAAGGGGAAAAGGGGGAGAAAATAATAATGTTTTGCGGACAGTCCTTTCTGGTGTCTGGTATAGCGTAGTCTTCTACAATGTTAGATACGCTTTTAACGTGACCTTATTTCCCATGTGATGGTACAAGCAGCAGTTTGAGGTTGCGATCGCATGATGCTATATAGGAGGCGCTTGTGCAAGTACCTACCCAGGTAGGTAAAATTATGTTAAAAAAAATCTACGAGCAGCTCACCCTTTCGAGGTGATCTGCGCACTCAATCTCATTTATACACATCCTACGCTCACCCATCCTCCCTCGAGCCCATACTGGCTGTTTAGCAACCTCACCAATAGATTCATGATGCGTTGGACGCACGGAAGCACAAGGGTGCACTTGGCCATCAACTGCTACCTACAAATAATCATGAAAAGGGAGTGCTCTGCCCCTGTTCCCTTCACATTCCCTCTTGCCTCTTCTCTCCTGGGTCTCTGCAATCTGTACTTTCTATTGAAGCCAGGCATAATATATATAGCATACGAGTACTGCAAGGAGCTCAACTGCGGATAGTCGCTTCGCCTTCCATATAAGGCTAGCACAGCTGTACAAGAGAAGAGAGCGATGTAGATGCGATAGAGGCACCCTAGGCAATTGACTGCCATTATCACCGATAGTAGGAGTACCTCTATGCCCGGTTTTCCCGTTCATTCCAACACTTTCTTCTTCTGGAACAAGGACAGACCACTAGTGAGAACACTCTGGCAGACGCTATCTCTGCGAAGGATGTCAATCTTCAAAAAAAAATCTTGAAGATACGGTCTCCTGGCAGTGCTTCATCGTCACTCCCATCATCCAAAAGATGATAGTCATCATCTTGAGAGCGTTGAGAGCGTTTAGGTATGTAAAGGGATGTGTCATCCATTGTAGATAAAGAAATTTCATTGTCATAATATGTGTGGGCTTGCATGTCCTACACAGCAATAACATTGTGTCGTAAATAGAAAAGACGTAATAAACGCGCAAGTTACTATTTTGATTCATGCAGGCGTCAGCCAATCCACTTAACACAGATGAACTTTCGCGTGGACTGCAAATAATTTTCGGCTATTCGAATTTCGAATACAAATAATGCCTCCCTGAATAGTTTCGAATCTGAATAAGCAAAATCCTTATTCGATTCCACCCCTAGGTTGAAATAAAGGGCAGAAGTCGCACGTACTGGATACCAAGACTGCTAATAATCCGTAACGTTTACGTAGCGTTCCTATTCCGGGTAAGGTACCCTTTACTGCTCTGTCGTCGACATAAACATCATTCTCTCTTCAGCTCCGTCGGTCTTTCCCGGGGGACAGATGAGGTCCAGTTTTCCGGCAACAGGACGGCAGGTGTCGTCGTTACAAACCAGCTTTTAATCTGTCCCGAACATGTGCGCATCTCCTTCGTTGGGCTTAAATGTTTGCAGTGGCGGATTATTCTTCCGGATGGCCGGAAATCGACTCTCCCAATCATGGTATCGGAATCGAACATTTCGCTGGCAGACCGCATTATGCTCTTCACGCCTGTCATCAGTGTCCTCCGGCATAACATGTCTCAGCACTCTTTGCGCAGCCTCAGATATGCCTTTGAGACAAGCGAAAGTGCTCATGTCTGCTCCCAATGTGTGTATACCGAAGAGATACCGCTGTATGTCTTCAGATTTAGTCAAATCCAGGATTTCAAAATCTGTTTTTGATGTTCCTAAGTCCATGAGGATATACAAAATAGGGTCCTTCGTGTAAGAAAAAAACTTGGAGTAGTTTTTCAATTTGAGGACAGCGGCGGAGATATTCGTTTGCTTTGCTCGATTTTTCACCTGTATGAGAATTGCTGAGAGGCGTGAACAGTCAAAAGCCTGGTCCATATTGCCGTAATACACAGGAATGAGAAGATCCCAGTCTTCCTGACTGACTGCAAGTTGTAGTGCTGCTTGCTGACGAATCAAATTATGCAGCAGATCCTGCATTTCTGTGCTTTCCAGAACTCTTTCAGTACTTGTAAAATGTGTGAAATTCAAGTGTCCCTTGAATGGTACTGTCTCCTTAGATTTGGACGAACTTCGAGTATTCACTGTTGATAGGTTTGGTTTGAAATCCATGGCATTTTTGAAAAACTCGGGAGCCAAGAGAGACTCAAGAAAGGCTTGAACGGAGAAAGGCTCTGCATATGGGAACTGCGAGTCCTTGAATTTTGAGTCCTTTTTAGCTTCTGCAAGGTAGAAGTCGCGCGCCAGTATACACAATAGGCGAGCAAAAAGCTCTCCTTTCTCGCCTTTACTGACTAAACCCCTACCTAGCAACTCAGCAGAGAGAGTGGAAATGCTGTCATTCCAGCAGCTTCCATGTGGCCCATCACAGAGCAATCCAGCGACTGCTTCAGAGACAACCGGCTCTGAAGGTGTCGTCGTTGATATGGATGTAGGACTGATGGCCAAGGCAATTCTCAGATGAGAGTTGACGGCCTCACTAGAGAGCGCAAAGGCTTCTCTATGTTCCATGACAACATCCAAACACAGCCTGGAGGCCATGACTGCAAATATCTGGTTCACATCTCGAGTATTGAATCGTCGATTGCACAAAATCTTTGTTCGGGCGAGACGACGGAGGTCAGCTGGATTATCTAAGTATGCTCGCCAAAGTGGTCTGCCGAACATTGCCATGTGCCTTGCAGTCGCAAAATGTGACATGGGCTTGCTTAATTCCACTCTGTAGTCAGCCTCAAGAGCCTTTGACGCAACCACATCTAGCTGCAGAGCAAGAAAAGGCTCTGGAAGAACTTCAATCTGTTTGATGATCCGGTCCGATTTCTCTACTCCATTAAAGGGCAGTATGAACTTGGAGTTAGAAAGCGTGGAGAGGAAAAAGCTCCAGATAGAAAAGTCTTTGAGCATTGCAAGGGTTCTGCGCAGCACAAAATAAGTATCTGCGTCTGTATGACCTTTCAAAAGCTCTGCAACTTCGTCAAAGACGAGCAAGAATATTTGCTTGTTTGAAGGCACACGTCTGTTAAGGAGTTCCATCAGAGCTTTAGCAGGTTGTGTCAAGTATGTATTGACAAGGGGGTGGTTGATCATGTTTGGGTAGTCCATACAAGCAGATGTCCAGCTGCGATCCCTGATAAAGTCGAGACTGATGCCATCTGCATCACGAACTAGACCACACATGAACTCTTCCCGAAAATGAGATCTTTTGGTGCTTTTGCTCTCTGGAGTCATGCGTTTGTAAAAGTGCAATGCTAATTGAGCTGATGTGTATCCTTCTGGCTGCTTACTGCACCATGTACACACTGTTGACCAAGTCAGCACTTCAGGACGCATGCTACTAATTTATCATCGAATCATCTTACGGTTTCCCAGAGTACTAGAAATCAAAGCTATGTATCGAGCATGCCGTTCTTCTTTGCTCATGGTCCTGAGCAGGTATTCCGTAATCTCAGGGTCGCCAAATGGGTATCCACTATAAGGATCCCTTCGTAGGACGAAGGAAATGGTCAGATATTCCTTGCTGAGTTCACCGAGGAGTCGAGACTTGCCCATGCCGCTACTTTGTAGGATTGGTATCACTCTGGCATATTGTTCGTTCACGTTGAATGCAGCATCTTCCTTCTGGAGTAACCGCTTTAGCAGGAGGTGGGATTCCCCAAGATACTCATCTTCCCAATCTCTCTGCAATCCATCTATGATGTGAGTTTGTATCCCTTGCTCGAAGGCTGTAGTCTTCGCTGTCAATGCACTTCTCGCTTTGTGATTGCTAACAAGGCGGAACGTCGTATCCCAGATCTGATCGTCAGATGCATCATTAATGATTTGTTTGACTAACAGGATAATTTCGACAACAGTATTGACTGAAAGTTGCAGTTCCTTCAAGTCGTCTGAAAGAGATTTGCCGGCATCTCGGGAAGGAAGTGCATACGCTGCTGGAAGGTTCTGCAAAATACTCAAGAAAGTATGCGCAATTCCAGAAAGCTCTGGACACGTTAGTAAACAGAGTAGATCCAGTAGATCCTCAAGCCATACCCTCAGACCTGGTTTGTGCTTCATGTAGTTCAATATTGCCCAGTACAGAGCCAGCCACAACGCGAAAAGCTGTTTTGATATCATCTCCGATGGGATACTTTTCGATAATGTCTTTATTAGACGTCGTATTAGCCATGGCGATTTGACAGATATGGAGGACCGATTGAGGACCAACCAGAGAATAGGCGTGAGTATCGATGAGCTGGGGAAGCCATATTGACGGCAAACAGCACAGTTTGGATAGCGCGACTGCTGATGGAAGGAGCTCTCCAGGCCAAAGGAAGGAGCTAAATTCGCCCCTCAAGGGTACCATTTTTTAAAGTGAGAACAAGCAGAGGTCAGGGCTTGGGGGAGTGATGCAATCTTCTGTCGCGTGAGAGACCCCTAGGCAGCAAGATCACGCTCGGTGTAGGTGGAAGACATCGTCATAAACGGCGCCACCATGAGAAATTTTCAGTGTCCAATTCACCGGTACTCATATTCTAGTTGTAAACTCTGTGGTAGGTGTTGACTAAAAAAACACTCTAGTAAAACCCACTTGCAAATAAGCATAACTCTGTTACAGTTAAAGCTCCGTTTCCCAATGCCACTATTACATAGACCAACTCATTTTTAAATCAATCTTTTTTCAAGGAGAGCAAAAACAAGAATGTGGCTTGGTAGTTGACCGCAGCAACGCCCACCCCCATTGGGCCAATATACCTCCCCTTCATCCCGTCTTCCTGTATAACTGTTTCCGGAAATCTCTTATTTATTAAGAGTGGCGAGGTGAGAGTAGCTGCGTGACCAGTTCTGCTGGAGTATATATGCGAAAGGGTTGCTCTCAAACGACTTTTATGGCCCTGTTCTACTACCACAATATTGCAAAGTTTAATGACAGTATCTGGACGCAACAATTCTGTATATCTCACTTCGACGTTAGCGACGTCACCTCCAGTCGATACAGAAATGTTTCTAACAAGACAATTCCTAAGCCAAAGTAGAAGGCTGAGGGAGTCGGTTAAAATCATGGTCACCACAGCAGCCTTATTGACATTGTGCAATTAATTGTGAGTTGTAACAGGTTGAGGTGAGCCCTTCAATCCTGTCCCATAAAGGAGTATTGAATGGTAGTAAATCCAACACCTTTCAACCAATACTAGTGAGATGCTTTTGAAGAGCCAATAATTGTTCAGCGTAACTAGGCTGGTGCGGCTGAGACGCAGAGGGTGAAGTCGCGCGACTGTCACCCGCCCCTCACCCCGATCGCGCGAGGTCAGGGCGGCAATGCTCACCTACTATAACGAGAAGGGCAGTCGACAGGGTGTCCGTAGACTTTTGCTCGGTAGGTAGGTCACTAGGTAGGTAAGACTTAGTACTTAACCAGATAGCAATTTTCTACCTACACAACCCGTACGAGGCTGGAACGTCTGGTTAAAGGCAGATTTCTCCTACGGTTACATAGGTATTTGCGCGCAGATTACTATATAAAAAAAGAGAACAGGAGTAGGAAGACCTTAAGTCCATTGGACAAAGTGCCAGACGGGCCCCGTTTAGCTATCTGTAAAAAAAAAGAGCTTTCGATGCTTCAGATATAACTTAGCATCGCTCAATCCTTCAGCTTTTGACGCTTAACAGAATCAGAATAAACTAGATCCGTAAAAAAAAAATAATGAGCGAGAAGCAACCAAAGAACCAGGCCCGACCTTTTTTTTTTCAAAAGAACCGATCGCTAGCTTCCACCACATGCAGGTACCGACAAGCCTCCAGAAAATCTCTCGTGTCGCGGAGATGAAAAAAAAGCAAGCAAGCTGTCGTTGTTTTGTTGCTTCCCGCCCTGTCGAAGAATGAATGGGCTGAAGAGGGGGAGGGGAACAAGAAAAAAAGTAAAAACAGGTAAAGCGAAAGCCATCACTAACTACTTTCTATGAAATCATTAGTTCTCGTCATCATAATCGAGAAAACGGGCATCTTCCCAGCATGGAAAGAAAGCCGCATTTCTCATCTATTGCAACGGGAGGAGTCATGACCGTCGTGACGTCGTTAATGTTTAACAAATCCTATTTTTGGCTCGTTTTCTTTATTTTTTTTTCCGGGGGCGCGATCGAGAGGACCTTCTAGGCACCTCATAGGTGGTCGATCTTATCTCCGCGTATGGCACAATTATAGGGCCCGATTGCTATAGGCGAGAGCCCTGGCTGGTCCAGTGGTCGGTAGATCACGACCGACCCGGCCACCTTCATAGCTCTCCGGGCTGCTACCTCCACTCCTGCTCCCTCCACTTGTCGATGTATCTGTGTCGTCGGCGTACCGACACCTCCGTCCCGTGCCAATCGCTACCGGGATGCCCTGCACGACTCCTCCGTGGTCATGGCCAGCGGGGTACATCCCATCGTTGACGGAGAAATTACGACAAATCAGGTACGCGCGCATTGCCGCGTTCTCGCGAGCGAGCGTCTCGGTCTCGCAGACAGTATCTGTCTGGTATTCGCGATTATTGACGCGCACCACGCAGGTGTAGCCAGTGGGACAAGCGTAAGCTTCGTAGAGAGGGTCAGGCCAGCGGCGACGTCGGCAGAGACCTGCATAATAAACGGTTATTGGTTGTAAAATGCCAAGAGCTTTGCTGATGACGTCGATTCTATCTAAAAAAGCAACAAGGAATTGAATCTGGTAATCAGGGGTAACAAATAAATTTTCAACCTTCAGAATTGATTGGCTGAGAATTGCTTGGGAATACAATCACCGGCGGCGGATAGGTCCAAAAAAGATTTCTAGAGAGATGGAGAAGAGAGATCCAACGCAAATGGTGACAATTTAAGTTCCAGCTAAAAAGTGATTCGTAGTAACATGGTGCAGGTAAGAGTTCAATAATGTGGATGCAGGGCAACATACTCGCAAGGTAGAGGATGTAGTACATCTTTGAGGCAGAAAAATAACCCAATAGGATCTATTCCCTTGTTGAGCAGAAACAGTGTGGGCTATGGTGTTCGCCGTTTGTGGTGTTGATCCTGCAAAGAAGCCCTGCGATCACGGAAGGAACATTAGACGGGCATGCGATGGACGTGACGGTTGATGCCCAACGTAGGTTCCAGTCAGACAACAGTGGACACTTATGACGGTGAAGTGGTCCAAATATTGTTCGCAGATCTCGAATTGAACTGACTGAAAGACCTCCAGATCGATCAAAGAAGGAACGGGCACGGGTAAGACTTCTGAAGATTGAACACGACAAAGCTGAAGCAAGCGACTTGCCACGGCTGACAGCGAAGCAATGGTGCTTTAATGCGCCCCCAAATAAACCGGTGGGGCAGAGGATAGTCATCAGAACTAACGTCCGAGGTCGCTTTTGTTCCTCCTCAGATTGGCTAATACAGAGTGCAGTGCGAGGTTCATTTCTGCTCTCACTTTCGTTTCTTACTTTGATGTGCTGGCATGGCTCACTGCCAGTGATGGAACTGGAAGACGAGCGCTTCCTGGTCGACCTATCAAGACGCGATTCGCCGTCGATCCAGGCGTCAAAGATTGGCTTCCCGTTCAGAAGGAACGTTCGGACAGCTGTGCTCCTCGGCCCACCATTACTGCAGAGCAGTGCCGACTTTCTGGGTATTATTCGCTCTTACGAGGTTCGTCCCTCGACAGAACCGTCAGAAAGGGTCCAAACCCCGCAGCGCGTAAAAGAAATCGTCGCCTCAGAGTGGCGTGTGAGCCTTCTCGAAAGCTGTCAACCTCCACTAATGCGGTTTGTTATTGGGCAAAGGTCAGTTCGCGTTGTGCAGAAAGACGCCGGTTTCGGCTGAAACTCTGAAAAAGGCAGCATGCCGTAAATGAGTGAGTCTAATAATAACATATGGCCTTTTGGCCTTTTGCACTTGTAAAAAATGAATCAGGGATATTCGGTAAACATTCCGAGAAGACCGCCGCGAACTGACCGCTTTCGCAGGTTGTATTGGTGAGCAGATGTACAATACGAAATAGGACGACTGGAGTTACAGGAACAACAGACCAAACTCCATACACGGACTAGACCATCATCTGGTGCTATGGAAGTGGCAGACGGGCCCGTGGCCTTGCGCCGGAGGGGTGGAAACCGATCCAGCCTGTGCTCCATCCCGGTGACAGGCATCGGATGCAATGATGAGTTGGCAGTCCGCTGGCGGCTTCACATAGTGGGGAACACATGCGACGCATTCCAGAAATGGACTGTGCGTATTGCACGAGTGATTACGGAGCAAGCGTAACCTCGCAGCAGAACCCGAATAGTGGAACTCGATGGGAGTCTCGGAATTGGTTTCCAGCGTGCAAGCCATGAGCTCCTTCATTGCACGATGCAGGCTGTTCGTTCTCCTGAGCATCACTGCTCCGAGCGTCCTTTGCAGTGCCGGGCTTGAGCGCCCGCCAAGGGGGACGGATGGTTCATCTCTCCGGGACGACTGGACCGAGATCTTCGGACTGTGAGGAGCCCGAAAACAAGCCTCAGGGTCCCTGGATCTTCAGTCTGCAATGGGTGAAGCCCGGGGCGGTCAGGAGGGGCCTCGAAGCGCCGGACATTGTTCGCTGTTCCTTCGATCTCAGTAGCTGCAGCAACGGACTGGGGTTGTAGAAGCAACGATTGACGTCGTGTACCGTCAACCTGTAGTTTGATGTTGGTAGGATCAGTACTAGGGTGCTGTATTGGAGGAAATGGCCTCAAAGGGGCTTGCAAAATGCTTTCAACAGCAGACGTCAACCAGGAGCCGAGGGTGATGTTTGTGAGACGTGAAGGCGATCGAGAGAGAGCACGGATCAGGCGTGTCGGTCCGATTCAGACTAAACCCATTTCGAGCCGCTTATGGGCCGGAGGACGCTCTACCAATACGGCGGACCCTGAGGTTACTTCACGGTGGGAATCCATGTTGGAGATCTCTCGGGATAATCGTTATCTTACATTCTGATCAATACTCGTATTTTGTAACATTAGATATGCACTTCTAATTTGAATACCGGTAGCTTGGTTTCCAATTCGGGAACCAAGATAGCAGTCATGTTATCATCTTTTCTTTTCTATACCAGGCGCGCATGCTCTCTGCTGCCTTGTGAGGAATGACATAGAGGGGATGGAAGGGCATTAGTCGGTCATTCTCGCCGAAGATGTTTACATCCGGTTCGAGCTCAGAAGTCGACGTAATAGGGACATATTTCCAGGAGAATGCGGAGTCAAAGACTCCACCGGCCGAGTCTGTATGGAAATGATGGTTTTGAAGAGCGCTTAACCCTGCCAAGGTGTAACATGTGTGGTACGAATCGACGTGTCTTTCTATCGTCAATGATCTTGCCATAATGTTAGGGTGGGATTGGGGTTACAACGTACTTTCCCGGTTTATCACGAAGGCCGCCTCTTTTCGACTGACAGCACGCGAGGATGTATCTCGTTAGACCTTCACGGCTGAGAAGACTACCGACGACTGGCTGCAGAGGTGCCGATGCAGGCTGCGCGCCATTCAAGGCCGACTGAATCAGTGGCCAGCAGCCTCCTACCCAATGGCTGTAACAACCATCCACCAGTTTGTTTGTTCTTCCTGCAAAGCCCCCTTCAGGGGCATACTGACGAGCGGACAGCCAGGATAATAGAAGCGGGATATCCATGTGCCTAGAACCGTTAGCAGTAGCGATTGACAGGTGGGGGCCATGCATCTGCATACTTGGCAATAGTCTCTTCAGGCTTTCCCAATATACATAAGCATGCCAAAGCACAAAAAGCATATGCACCATGTGCTTCCGTTCCGGGGCTCCCAGAGATACCCCCCTCGAACGTCTGACCTGAAAGCCGTCCGTCAGTATGTATTACAACACCGAAAGCGATTGATACTCACATCTCGATAAATACTCTGGCAGGCCGCTCACGAACGTCTCTAGACCATGACGTCGGGCTTCGGCCTCGGGGGGCAAGTCAAGTGGTAAGTCGAGCAAAGAGATGATCACCATCGCGCAGTATGCGCCTCTGATATCATTATCAGCAACGACATGCCGGTGCTCTCTAGAATTGGGACGGAGGGAGTCATTACCGCACGTCCTCCTCACCACCTGCGCAAACCTGAAAGCCCCCGTCAGGCTGTTTCAAATCACCAAGCCACTTCCACCTGGGATCTGGTTAGGACGCAGGACGCGCATGAACCTTGGCATGCCGGAGAGTGACAACTCACATCGCTTTTCGATCGACCAACTTGAATGCGTCCTCGCCTCCGACCATCGCTAAACTCAGAATAGCAGCATAGGTCGATGCGCAATGCGACATTTGACCATGGCCGCCGCCAAATCCACCAGTGGCATTTTGCATAGGAGTAAATGTAGAAATCACACTGAAAATTTTCGAAGACTGTCAGCAACGGATCTCATCATGCATACCGCTCCAGCGGGATGTGCCAAGACCGGAAAGAGCTGGGGATGATAAAGAAGCTGGTAACGATAAAAGGAGCCCTCAATGGGGAGGGCTCTGGAGTCCTCACCGTTCACGGAATTTCATGACATCTTCACCGAGAAGACTTAAGCCGGCCAGCGCCCAATAAACCATCCAAGGTCGGCTGGAGTCGATGCCGACAAAGTTACTTGGATATTCCTCCAGGGAATCGTAGAGGTATTCGACGTGCGCATCTCGTTGGAGAGCCGGTACACCAAATTGATTGAACGGACCCCGTTGAGTGGGCTCAATACCTCTTAAAAATAGCAGGCATTTTTCGACGGTTTCATCCTGAAGCCTCGAAGTCTCCGTGCTTAGTGAGTCACGGATCGGAGGCGGGTTCTTGAACAGCGTTGGGATTCCAACGGGCTCTTCTTCGGTGTCAGTCATCTTTTTGCGCTGCTTTGGCAAGTCACGGCCTCGTGGAGCAGATGCAGCGGAGCCGCCTCTTTGTCCCTGCAAGGCCCTGGCACTCTGTTCGCTCTCGGCTTCGAGGCGAGATACTTCTGGAGCAGATTGGTTACCCGATGGAAAACGAACTCTTCGATATTTCCTGGAAGCTGCAAAAGTAGGCATGGAAAATTGTTCTTGACACCTACTCACATGTGACGAAGAGCCCTTGTCCAAAATTGCTAGCTAGTATTATTTTTCTTCAACTTGAATCGAGAATCTGTCTTTGTCTAGGCATGTGGTTGCTATCATGATTGTTCTTGGGGCAGGTCAGGTGCCCCGGTTCCCCTCTGTCCCGCCAAAAGGCACAACTGGGCGAAGAGGCCAATTGCGCAAAAGATGTGCCGCAGTCACTTTTTGTGCACATGTTCGTTCTCTGGTTAATATTTTTTGTCCAAACCTGAGTACAGATATGCTTCAGAATAGCCAACACTTTTTAGACCACGTTAATTGAGCTTGCCAGGGGGCTCATGCTGCTTGATGACAGCGTTTTTTTCAGTGGGTGACCCTTCCCGCGGAGCAAACTTGAGGTCCGCAGAGGCAACGAAGGAGCTGTCACAGCTTGCTTTTTCCAGGGATTATCTGGAGAACTGCCGCAGCCTTGACGAGTCACGGAGCGAATCCTGCAGTAGGTGGGATCCAAGCGTGCGCAGGAAAAAGCGTCTTGAAATTGCGAGGCTACAGCGTTGCAATTGGTATATCACGGCCGGTGGCTTGCAGAGCTTGCAGTGGTGCAGTGGGTGCGACACGGGAACAACCCCTCTCCTCGACACCTTGTATAAAGTGGGAAACGATCGTACAGATGGGCATACGGAGGACGTCGTGCCCTGTGCAGTCCGATGTACTCCATATTACTTGCGCTGCAGCGTGGTGGTTGACAGCTGCAGGTGGGAGAAACAGTAATAGGTCCCAGATAAGATAGTTGTTGGACACAGACCAAGATCATATCAACGATGCAGATAGAGTACGCGGTGCTAAGGCGATAGAAAGTTCAACCGTCGATTTAGAACGGAGATCCTATTTTCGTTGCGTTCTCTGCGGCCTGGACAGGTTCCTTACTGATACCGTACGTCTACGGCCCTGATCTTCCTACTACTGTGCGCTACAGAGGGGATCGCATGGCAGGGCTGCCATCCCACAGCCGAGGGAAGGGTCAAGATCTTTAGTTATTCCGTTATCAAGGTTCCCCACTAGATTAATCGACCCCGCTCTCGGGGAAGGGCACAGCTAGCATAAGCAACCTCGTCTGATCCAGACGTGCTGCTTTTTTTTGCCGAGGCGCACGCAGACTAGCTGTGCTGGCAGACGGCAGGGAGCAACGGGAGCGTTCTGTCGTTCGTCCGGATTCAAACTGCATGTCGTCGACCCTACATCCATGCAGCAGCCATACAATGAGACAAGCGTGAGGGTCAACTAGCTCACCATCCGGAACCGCAGCAGGATCCCATTCGTCACGCAGCATCGATGGAGGGATGATTGGGCCGAGCGAGCACGGGACGGAGGTTGGTCGCTGGCGGGGTCTGGCCGAGAACGTAAATGCCACGGCGTTCGAGGGTCCTGTTGTTCGCCTTCTCGAGCGTCGTGAAAGTTCCGTCGATGTTCCTCTGCGGGTCCCATGTCTCACCAGCAGCTCCAGCCACCAGCGTGTCAGTGCTGGCAAACTATACGGGTCTCTCATGCAAGCAGACTCAAGCAGTCAAGCTTCGACTGGGAGACAAGTCCTACCCAGGTAGGCAGTTGTCCAGCAGCCGTCATGGATGTACCCGGTGGAACGGATGGCATATAACCACAAACAACCTGTCTTCAGACTCAATTATGGGCACCGTCGGATACATCGCAGGTACATCAGAGGCCTAGCGACATCTAGCGGGCGACGGCGTGGCAATTCGTCTGACGGGTCCCTCCAGCCTCCAGTAACGATAGCGATAACTAAACTCCAAGGGTCCCTAGCGTACCTCAACAACGCATCCTCTCTCACCGCCGCTTCGCTCCCCACCGCTCGCGGCCCGGTGGCCTAATCCTGTTATCCCGCCCGCTCTCTTTTCTCGCCTCCCCCCCGGATTTCGTGCCTTTTCGACATTTGAAGCCCTCTTTTTCCAGGCTTCACCGGATCCTTTCTGTCCTCTTGTTCCCGTCTTCGCCCTCGCCGTTCCCGTTGTGTAGCGGCCTCGACGATGTCCAATGTCGATATCACCGGCGATGGCCTCGTAGGTCTCGATTACGACTCCAGAGGCTATCTCCAGCCCCAGACATGGCCCGTGGCGGTGGACCAGAACAGCCAGCGGACGGATGGGAGGCGCGACATCTCACCTCTCCAAACCAGCGGTCACGCATTCGAGCAGACTGTCACTCACGATCCCAATCTGATGGCGGACTGGCAATTTCAACAGCTGCAACCCCACCTCCAATATCAAGATGACCCTTCCTCTGCTCCCCAGTTCACCTCGAGCTATGCGATGCCTCTGCAAGCCTCTCCCGTCGACCTGATGCCTGCGACTCAAGCGCCCTTGGATACCGGCCTGCTGGACGGTCCCTACCTGCCTCTCTCTGCGCAGGTGGACATCATGCCGTTCAACTACCCGGATTATCACGCCACGGATTTCATGTCCTTTGCAGATGGCCTTCCGGACATGTCTTCATATGCGCCCTCGCACAGCGTCCCCGACTCCAGTTCGCCCACGGACACTTACCTGGAGGTTCGGTCCCTGACTAGTTCCAGCAGCGACAATGGCTGGAGCCTCATCGAGAACAACCGCCGTTCCATTGATTTCACTTTTCCGGAGCAGGTATTCATAGATCCGACCCAGACGCTCCACGATAGGTCTCTGTCGGATTCTTCCCCGTTTGGCAGCTTTGTCGATATCTCAAACCCGTTGAGTTCGCCCAGCTCCGAGTCCCCCGTGGAGTCCGTCTACAGCAACCCGGGGAATCGACGAGTGTCTTGCAGCGATCATGGCTCCCACGGCTCCCAGTCTCCCACTGCTGTCAGTCCCGTTGCTACTATTCCGATCAAAAAGTCGCCTCCGACTCGGTCTTCATCTCAGTCATCCTCGACTTCTCCGACCAGCAGGAAGCCGTCCCGGAAGAGCCCAATTGCTGCGAAGACGGCGGAGACCAAGGTTCGCAAGCAATCGCAAACCGGCAAGCCGGAAACCGAGAAGCGTGTCGGAAAGCGGAAGGGTCCTTTGAAGCCCGACCAGCGGAAACAGGCAAGCGAGATCCGGAAACTGAGAGCCTGCCTGCGATGCAAGTTCCTGAAGAAAACTTGCGACAAAGGTGAGCCATGTGCTGGCTGCCAGCCATCTCATGCAAGATTATGGCAGGTGCCATGCACTCGGATTGACATCAAAGAGATTGGGTACTTCATGAAAGACTGGAAGGCGGATTACGAGCGTCACATTACTCTCGGCTTTTCGGTCGGGAACATCAAAGGGTTCTCAGAGAAAGAGCGGACTCTCTTCGTCACTCATGGGTATGGACAGATACTTCCGATCAATGCTCGCGAGGTCTACGTACGGGACGACCAATGCTTCAACCTCGACTGGGTGGAGACAATCCAACGAGAGCCTACTCAATATGAGGTGGCAACCGCCAAGCTGTCCGCTGGGATGGAAGGCATCTCGCATGCGATGCTCTCTGACTACCTTGACCGTCATATTGACGGAAACGGCAGCTTCGAGAAATTCGTTGACGACTATTTCGAGGGCACGCCGTTCCTGACGCAAATGCTGAAGACTGCCTTCCGCTACTACTTCCGTACGAAGCTTGCCGTCATTCGCAAGGCTCTCAAGCTCATCCTTGCATACAATCTCACCCTTCATGTGACGATGGTCGAAGGTATCGGTGAAGAAGAGGGCTTCCTTGGCAAGATCGAGAATGAAACATCCAAGTTCAAGGGTAAGACGATGGCGCCTGTGATGATCAATTTCCAGATCAAGTGCGCCATGGCGAACATGTGGCGGGAGCTGCAGAAGGATGTCTTGGAGGAGCTCTCGACCCTCTACTCCAGTGTCTACAGCGGTGACAAGTTGAAGAACTGGCCAACCATCTTCATCCTTGCTTCGATTCTGTTGGCGGTATGGGAGGAAATGCAATTTGACTGCCATTACCGCGTTCCGGTAAGTTGAGGGCTTCCATGCCTTGATAATGTCCACAGGCACGACGCTGACGGTCTTCCAGGACGCTGCCGCTGTGGAAAAGTTCTGCAATGATATGGAGACCACGCCGGTCGGTGTCATCGTTGGCCTCTTCCAAGCCATCTCGCAAAAGCTTCCTGCTTTTACCGACTGGGAAACGCACAAGCACCACCATCTGCTGAACTCCAACCCTGACGTCTGCAACACTATGACGGAGGTCCGCCAGCACGTAACTCAATACGGTACGTTGAATTGCTCTGATTTTTTTTGATGCCTTTCTTTGTTGCTGACTTCGTCTTTTCAGAATCATACCTCCGCAGCCGCGCAAATTCGACATTTAACCGCAACGACTTTGACTGCCTGTCGAACAAATTTGTTTCAAAGCTGGTTATTCGAGCCAATTAGACTATTTTTAAAGATGAAGCACCGAGAAACGATTGACGTAATCCCCTTACGGCCTGCAAAGATGACGGCATCGACATGACACGAACCGTATGAGATAACAAATGTCTTCATGGTCATGAGAAAAACTACCAAAAGCGCCTATTGTGCAGCAACCTTGGTTTGGACATCTCTTTCCTTCTGTTTCTGTGATTTTTTGCGGAGTGACTTTTTGTTTTCCTTGCTAAGTTGCTCCCACTTCTCCTCGAGCCTGGCCTCCCTGATCTTCATTACCTGTTCTTTTCTCAGTCATATATCTTCTCGCATATGTTTCCAACAGCGGTGACGAGGATCACGAACGTTATGACGTTGTACGGTCACAGGTCATGAGATGTCTTGGCAGCACGATTGCGGCGCAACTGAGTGGTCGATTTGTTGAATTTTCTGCCTTGGTTCTTTGTTCTGGCCGCGGTGTACTTTTGGATTTGCTTTGTTCTGTGCATTGAGCGTTGCATTTAGTTCCTCGAGACACGTGACCACTGTCCTTGTCCGCGGTCTCCCGAGGTTAGTCTTTTATCTTCTTGATGGCATCGCGGCCTCCAGGTTGCAGACGCAATTCAATGAAAGGCGCGCAGGGCGCGGCCCTGGGCGATGTGCTTGCGTGACATGACCAAATTCTGCATCTTCGACACAAGAGGGCGGCACAGGCGAGCCCGACAATTACATAGTGTTAAGATATCAGTCTCACTATATTTCCCCAAACGTGCAATACAGAGGGAAATCGAATCGAATGCGTGCACTAGATAGCTGTCGCACCGTGCTGGCGTTGACCAGATTGGATAGAGTCCGGAGTACGGACTGATGTTGTGGGCCAAGCAGCAGAGTGGCCTGATCCTGTAGAGGCAGGTGGGGTCAACGGGCATGGGGCTAAGCCGTATGAGGACCTTCGAGCACTGCAAATAGTACTGGAGCCTGCCGGAGGTTCCCACTATTGAACCCACCGCATTCCCTAGCGGCCTCGCGATAAGGTATCAACACGTCATCGCGGACGAGCAGAGGGAAGCTGTGTTGGAGGCATCGTAGCAAGCAAAGCATCTCGTACCATGAGTTGAGAGTACCCGATAGAGGGTCCGGAACGGGTACGCTGTAGTGTGGAAGCGCAACGGAAGGCTACCATAGGTTTCATGATTACACGTCCAGGATGGTGTGATGGATGCGGAGGTGCGAGGAGTGAAGTGTCCGTAGACGGCAGATGGCGTCAGCGGCGGATCGCCCTGAGGGACAGAGGGAGACGCCTGTCGACCCCTGGAACCGCCTGACTCACCCGGGCGGCCGCTTTCTAGCAGCTTCCCCGACCTCCGGGAAGAAGCCGGGGCTGCGTGCTTGTCACTGGCCAACCAGACCGGGACACCTGCGAGGAACTGGCCGGTTGCTGTCACTGACCGCTCGTATCAGCCTATCTGCTCTCTGACTAAGAGCTTCGCCTCCGCCTCCCTCCTCGTCTCCTACTTAAACGTCCCCCTCCGTTCTCCTCCGCTTCACCTTCTTTCTACCTTCACATCACTTCCTCTCTGCCTCCCTCCCTACTTTCTTCTCTGTCAACGTCCTACGAATCTGCTCAAGAGAGCCACATAGTCTAGCCAGATACGACTTTCATCACTCTAAACCACCATGCAGATCTTCGTCAAGACTTGTGAGTAACCCCGACCCCACTGCGTCTGTACTCCTCGCCACGTTGGACATCTGCTGACTGCGTATTTCGTCTGCAGTGACCGGCAAGACTATCACCCTTGAGGTGGAGTCGAGCGACACCATCGACAACGTCAAGTCCAAGATCCAGGACAAGGAGGGTATCCCCCCAGACCAGCAGCGCTTGATCTTCGCGGGCAAGCAGCTTGAGGACGGTCGCACGCTCTCCGACTATAACATCCAGAAGGAGTCCACCCTTCACCTGGTGCTTCGTCTCCGTGGTGGAATGCAGATCTGTACGTCCTAACCATCGGTTTTTCAGTTCATCTGAACATGTACTAACCATCTCGCAGTCGTCAAGACCCTCACCGGCAAGACTATCACCCTGGAGGTGGAGTCGAGCGACACCATCGACAACGTCAAGTCCAAGATCCAGGACAAGGAGGGTATCCCCCCAGACCAGCAGCGCCTGATCTTCGCAGGCAAGCAGCTCGAGGATGGCCGCACCCTTTCCGACTATAACATCCAGAAGGAGAGCACTCTCCACCTTGTCCTGCGTCTGCGTGGTGGAATGCAGATTTTCGTCAAGACCCTCACCGGAAAGACCATTACCCTCGAAGTCGAATCGTCAGATACCATCGATAACGTGAAGTCGAAAATCCAGGACAAGGAGGGTATTCCCCCGGACCAGCAGCGTCTTATCTTCGCTGGTAAGCAGCTGGAGGATGGCCGCACCTTGTCAGACTACAATATTCAGAAGGAGTCTACACTGCACCTTGTCCTCCGCCTGCGTGGAGGAATGCAGATCTTCGTGAAGACTCTGACCGGAAAGACCATTACGCTGGAGGTCGAGAGCTCTGACACAATCGACAACGTGAAGAGCAAGATCCAGGACAAGGAGGGTATCCCACCAGACCAGCAGCGCTTGATCTTCGCGGGCAAGCAGCTTGAGGACGGTCGCACGCTCTCCGACTACAATATCCAGAAGGAGAGCACTCTCCACCTGGTTCTCAGACTCCGTGGTGGTAACTAAGGGTTGATCTTGGAACTGCTTTCTTCTCTTCAGTTACGGTTGTGCTATGATTTGCATGGCCTTGCACGGCGTTTGGACGGACTGGATGGCTTAATGACTCGGGACTCTTGAATGTGACATACCTTTCTCTACTAGATACATACATTTTTTTCACAATACGATTTATCAGATCATCCATTCATGCTGCTGTATTTTCAGTGAATTTGCCGTAGTTTGCCACAGTAGATCAAATTTTGCACAGACCGTGGACTCTTTGCAGACCTCGCCACCTTGACGTGAGGTACTACGTCGAACTAGCAGATAGCTGCCGGGAGCTGGTGTCATCACGTGACCGCCGGCGGCGGTTGTACCCCAGAATATCGGGAATCAAATCACCCGGAGCCCACTTCGATACTCCAGTGGAAGATCCAAGGTCCCAGCAATATGAACATGCGCCGGAATGCCCTCTTACTTCTATCACATCTCGCTTGAACTGCTTCCTTACAGTCGATCCAGTCTTGGAGGCGCAGCTCGCCATCCCGAGAGCGCACACCCGCAGACATCTTTATCGTTTGAATCTGCATGCGAAGCTCTGCTTCCGTTCCAGAAACGAGCGCACCACAAGCTGTCAGGACGAAGCTCGCGCCGGAACTGTAGTGATAATAATCAATGTCTGATTCCAGAGACAGCCAGTTCTTCAAACCATCTACCCACAGGCAACAACGACTCAAACAAAAATACCGACGCAGTCACGACTTCTCCTTCTCTCATCTACTCGCGATCCGCAACCCCGCCTTCTGACATCAAGAAAGACCTGAGGCTGGATCAGATCTCCATTGAGAGCATCGATATGGTAGCTTCGGAACAGCAGAGTGCGAAGCAGCAAAAGCGGCTGGACAAGGCCAACAGCAATCCCGTCACGACGGGCATCGGGACGGATATCCTGGGCGGCCTGCACACGAAGGGCAGGTACCTTCCACTCGATCAGAAGCTATCAGACAGCGTCTGGGGCATCGTGCACCTGTACCGCGATGCGAAAGAGACGCCCTCCCTCATCGTCGACGACTATCCGTCATACCTGAAGGGCTCGTCGGCCGCGCGACAGCCTCCGGACCACCTTGGTGGTGGAGCCAGCAAGCAGCAGCGTCTAGGTAACGGTGATGCGGGAGAGAAGTCCTCTCCCTTGCACCCGGATGAAGACTGCACGACGCTCTGTATTCTCGCAGTCCCGTCGTATCTCTCGCCGTCCGATTTCCTTGGCTTCGTTGGTGAGGAGACAAGGGACGATGTTAGCCATTTCCGGATGATCAGGACGGCGAGGGCGAATCGCTACATGGTTTTGATGAAGTTCCGGAGCGGGAAGAAGGCGAGGGCGTGGCAGAAGGAGTGGAATGGGAAGGTTTTCAACAGTATGGAGGTAAGTTCCCACCTCTGTCTAGGCCTAGCTTGAAAGCTACAGCGTGATACTGACAGTATGTGTATCTACCAGCCTGAAACTTGTCACGTAGTATTCGTGAAGACGGTGGAAATACAGGCTGTGGACGACAGTGCAGAGTCTGCGAAGAGCGGTCTTCTTACACCGTCTACGACCACGGCAACCGCTGCCAACCAGTCTGGCTCCCTGGCCTCGGCCTCCCTCTCCACTAAACCGCTCGCTCCTCCTACGCCGTCCCTTATCGAGCTGCCGACCTGTCCTGTTTGCCTGGAGCGTATGGATGAGACCACCGGCTTGCTGACGATTATCTGTCAGCATGTCTTCCACTGCACATGTCTACAGAAGTGGAAAGGGAGCGGTTGTCCAGTATGTCGATACACTCAGGATGACTTCATCAGACGCGGCGAGTACGATGGACCTACCGAGTGTAGTGTCTGCCATTCGGAACTGAATCTATGGCTTTGCCTGATATGCGGGAATATCGGCTGCGGTCGCTACGATGGAGCGCATGCCTTTGCGCATTTCAAGCAGACCTCCCATGCATTCGCTATGGACCTCGCTACACAGCGTGTCTGGGACTACGTGGGGGATGGCTACGTACACCGCATCATTCAGAACAAGTCGGATGGGAAACTCGTGGAACTTCCTGCCGCGGACAATAGCGCACTCGATCCTCCCGACTGGGCAGACGCTGTTCCCCGGGAGAAGCTGGAGAATATGAGTGTTGAATATACGCATCTCTTGACAAGCCAGCTTGAGAGTCAGCGCACGTACTTTGAAGAAATTGTGGAACGTGCAGCGGACAAGGCGTCACAGGCCAGCGTCGCTGCTTCATCCGCGCAGGAAGCTGCGGAGAAAGCCACATCGAGCCTTAAGGCACTGCAACAGCAATACGATACCCTCGCAAACGAGACTGTTCCCAACCTTGAACGTGACAAGGCACGGGCAGAAAAGCGGGCGGAGAAGTTCGAAATGATGGCCCGCAAGATGGAAAAGGAGTGGCGTGAGGAAAAGGCAATAAACGAGAGCCTCATGGAGCGTGTCGAATTCTTGACTTCAGAAGTTGAGAAGCTGAAGGCCTCCAATGCTGATCTGACGGAACAGAATCGTGATCTGACCTTCTTCATCAGCGGATCGGAGAAGCTGAAGGGTCAGGGCGAAGATGTCGTAGAAGGCACGATAACAATCCCGGAGGCTGAGAGTACCAAGAAGAAAAAAGGGAAGGGGAAGAGTAGGAAATGAGATATAGCTCGCAGAGCTATGGGGCGTATCTCGTGTTCTGGACTCGGCGATGTCGACAGAAATCTCTCAGATTGCCCCATTGCACTTACGATATTACGCATACCTGCCGCACGTGTTTCAGATATCCTTTGCAGCGAAACGCCACTGTCCAGCTCTAAGAACATGTCAGAGTGGTCAGGCTTTCAGCAATATTCATCGAAATCCTCTTTCTGCCTAGGCCGGTTCTGAAACGATCTGTGCGCCATGGCTGATTCGCTGTAAGCCTCACACCGCTCCTTCGGCCAGACTCAAAGGATATCAGATGCAGACAGTACTGCCCTGCGTCTCTTCCCCAGATGAGGGGGTTTAATTTGCATGTATGACATCAGTTGCCGGAAGTTTTCCATTGATTCTAACCTCGTGGCAAGCCATGCATGTGGCATGAGACTGGCGACATGACCACCGTGGTCATGTCGCATATATGTTTGACAACTGTGTCTATACACATGCATCTATGTACGGTGTACATGGGATAGACATGTTCTCTTACTGGACCACCTAGGCTGGCAGATTTCCGAGGGCAGCGGATCTAGAACATCTGAGAAGCAGTTGGGCATCTTATCTTTGGCGCTTACCCCTTTTCAGTGTTCGCATACAACCCCGAATACGAACGCAAAGATCGGGCAATAATGGAGCCAAGCCTTTCTTGGCCGTCTACGGGGAGATGGCGTTATCGATGCTCTCCGCTAAGTCAGCGGAAGTTACCAAGACAGAGAGGTACGCGCGTTTACAGATATGGACGGTCTTGAGTGGAGCAGAGACAAGGAAGAGATGCTTGTCATTACTACGTAGGTAGCCCGGGCTCAGAAGAACTGCCAAACCTGGGCTAGTTGAATGAGTGCGATTCGAGGTTGTTATTACTTACAAACCCGTCTGGGCACATACTACTGTACTTGGGTAGCATAATCTTCTTCTGCCGTCGGTCTTCCAACTACTCCCTCTAGTCACATATGCAGTGTCAAAGATACCTAATTAATAAAGAAGTCATATCGGTCAGCAGAGTTACCTAATACTAATAATAATCTACCTTGGTTTTTGGGTCTAAACAAAACCTTTACTGCCCTACCCTGCTACAAGGTTCCTCCGGATATCCTCCGTGCACGCACATCATCATCATCATCAGCCCGCCGGAACCAGATAGATAGCAAAGATCAGGATCTACACAACCCTCCAAGATCCATCCATGGCCCTGCAGGTCTGGCGTCTGTCTGGCGTCGCGCGGAACTCGTTTCTGGAAGTTTCGAGGCTTGTCCCAACGAGATTCTCGGACTGCCGTCGCCGCCAAGAATGCATGGCTGCGTTCGCGTCAGGATTGTTAGTGTCACGCTCGTATATTTCTTGGCCGCTTTTTTATCCTAGACGAACTCAACTCGGGCGTGTTATGGTCTGATTTTTAGGCTTTGGGCTTTACCCTTCTGCTCTAAAGCCCAGGCAGGGAATAGGTAGGTGGGCTGACCAGCTATCCAATCAATAGATTCAATACATGCCCATCACGGACAACCTTTTTCTTTTGGCCTTTTCTCGGATTTTTAGAACTCAGAACCCGATCACGCCTGTACCAGCATCCGATAATCCGTCCATTGAAAGCGGACGATGTTCCTGACGCCTCTCACTTATTTTCCGACCGCCGCTCTTGGCGTCGCTGCCGGAGGCCGCTCTCTCCTCACCTCCTCTACGGAAATTCTTGGCATCAGTCTGGGCGGCAGGCTTGGCGCGGCTTGGCGACGTCCCGGGATCCGAGGCTAGCGTGGAGCGTGGGATGGCGTCATTCGACGTCGACGTCTTGGGGACTTTCACAAGGTTGTTTTCCCTTTTCCCCGCCGTTGCAGCCGAGTTAAGCGAGCCTGCCTGGTAGGGCTCGAAGTCTATGTTGCATCGTCTTACTCTTCGCAGGGAAATCCAACAAGACTTTTGAGGGAGGAGATGGTTTTGTGGCCGGAGGCTGCACTGCACGTTACTGTCAGCAGTCAACAGAGAAAAACTCAGCGGGATAACGAACAGCAGCAACAGTTCTTTGACGAGTCACCAACCTACGGGCCCCCTTTACCGTGACGCGTCGGGTAGCCAGAACCTGGAGGCCGAGCGGCTCTTGTGGGCACCGGTGCTTTCTTGGATCGGGTCCGGAATTCTTCAGCCCGTTGCCACCGGCCTTCATAATATTTTTATCCACTGACCAAGCCCGTAGCTTCGAGGCTAGAATCCTGGCTTATGCACGTTCCTCTCCCATACGGGAAATCTCATGCCGGATATCAGGCTAGATGGGGGTGCGAAGAGCGACCAGGGAGCCCGGGAAATGGGGTCACGGACGGCGTTGAGATCTGGATGGGCCATGACGCATGGGCGATAAGAGGTCCATGCAGCCATAGCATGCGATCTCATAGACTCATACCGTGTTGTCTCTCTTGATTTCCGTCCCTGCGTGGCGTCCTGATCACCTATCTACCTACCTAGCGGAGTGTTGAGGAGCCATGGTATTGGAAGCCGTTTACCGTGTGGCTTTTTTGTTTTAGTTGCTACCCTGCACTTACCAGGGTATCATGGCCATATGAGTTGCTATACTGCATCCCCTCTCTTCTCCTGTCCTCGACCGCGAAACAAGGATAAGGAGAGCGGGCTCCCCTACGGGGTAATACAAGGTTCAGAGACCCAGGGTCGCATGCCCGCCTCCGAGCGGGGTGGCGATATGGAGAGACCAATGGGACGGACTTCTTGCGGTCAGCGGATCCCCACCCCGCTGCGTTAAACCGGCAATTAGGGGGAATCAACCGCTGCCAAAGTCGTGGGCGGGCGTGGACGGAAGCGGCCGATGTCTTGGCGTTTGCCCAGATCGCTGCGGGCGGCCGCCCGCCCCCAAGCCCTAAAGGCGTCAGACCACCCGCCGGCCCTCATGCTGGGCCAGTGAGAGGCCCCCGGAGTTTTCTTGGCACCGCAATAATGATAATACCAGGTCCTCGCCGACCGTTCCGTACTTGGTATCTCACCTGGCCTCATAGGACGGCGGTCTCGTCCACTCCGCTGGGCGGTGGAACAGGCACGGCGGAGAGTGGGGCGCCTGGTCGAGTTATCTGCGTGTCAGGATCCAGACCCTGTGCCCTGGAGAGGACAATGGCCGTCTATATAAGACCGGCTTCCTCCCCCGCCTCCTCTCTTCGTCCTTTTCTTTTTCCACCTCAAAAAACGGGTATATATTTCCATCGGTTGTCGACTTCCTCGTTCGTCGTACATACCTCCTAGCTTTCCTGATACACACATTCGTTTGGTCAATATCCGTCGAACCACCTTCCCTTCACAGCAGCTCTTGCTGTTCTACATCATCCACCGGACGAAATCCGTGTACACTATCTTTCCACGAGGATACTGACAGCTTTGGGCCTGCAAAGCGAATGGGTCTAGTTTCCCTTTACCCTCTGGTTCAGACCTACCACCTGTCGTCGCCCTTTGACTCCTTCCTCCCATCCACCTCATCATCTTACAGGTAAGAGCGGCTGTGTGAAGCTCGTCATCTTTCGAACAATATAATACGATCAAAAGAACCACACCTTTATATATCTCATATAAATAGAGGGAAAAAAAAGGCAAAAGAGAGGAACGGTCACGATGCGTTCTTCCAAGAAGGCCGACTCCAAGAATCAGGCCTATGAAAGGCACCCATTTTTGATGTCTGCTGAGGGAACGGCTCAGCAACTCGGGACCAACCTCGAGACTGGCCTCACGGATGCAAAGGTCCAGGAGCTGCTGCAGCGCTATGGCCGCAACCAGTTGGAGGGCGATAGCAGTATCAAGTGGTACGCGCTTCTGGGAAAGCAGATCTCAAACGCGATGATTATGGTACGTACCTCTCTTTTTTTTTACCGCTTCTTCCTTTTTGCGACTCTTCTGGTGTTTTCGGTATATCCATGTTTCCGTTTGGTCTGCGATGAATGCTCCAGACATTCTGGCAGGAGACTTTTGCAACTCTTGCCCTCTGTTTGCCACTCGGGTCTGTTCTCCTGTATGGTTCATAGAGGGTCGTAATATCACAATGAAATGCAATACTTTTTTTTATCATTCATTCAGAGGATCTGAGGGAAGAAGACCTGATCCAGCCCTAAGCTTATCCTGATAAAGCCCGCTCCTTTCGGCTTCCATTTGATCTATCTACAGGGAGCCTCTTACTGCTACCGTACATGATGAAATTAAGTGGACTACCAACTTTCTTTCTTTAGAAGGCTTCTGCTACAGGCTTCCAGTTAGATGGTTTACCAATCAACGGATGCTAACGTTTCTCCTTGAATCAAGGTCCTCATCCTCGCAATGGCTCTCGCCTACGGTGTCTCCGACTACGTCGAAGGTGGAGTTATCACCGCTGTCATTGTTGCCAACGTCCTTATCGGTTTCTACCAAGAGTTTCAGGCTGAGAAGAAGATGGACGCTTTGCGCTCGCTGTCCTCTCCCTCCGCCACCGTCATCCGCAACGGGCAAACAGGCACCGTCCCATCCGGGGAGGTGGTCCCTGGAGATATCGTCCAGATCAAGACGGGTGACACCGTCCCTGCCGATATACGCATCTTCGAGTGCATGAACCTGGAATGTGACGAGAAGATTCTCACTGGAGAAGCTATCCCCGTGGCCAAGGACGCCAGCTTCGACATCTCCGGCCGCGACGAGGTCTCCACCGGTGTCGGCGACCGTCTCAACATGGCCTACTCCTCCTCGACCGTGACCAAGGGTCGCGGCCGCGGCATCGTCGTCTTCACGGGCATGTCCACCGAACTCGGTAAGATCGCTCAGTCCATGCAGGGCAAGAAGCGCAAGCCGAACCGCTCCCTGTCGCGCAAGAAGCACGGTAACTTTCAGCCCGTCAAGGGTCTGACACTGCGCATCTGGGACGCCATTGGCAAGTTCTTGGGCCTTACTGAGGGCACGCCTCTGCAGATCAAGCTGAGCAAGCTGGCGTACACGCTCTTTGGCTGCGCGATCCTCCTGGCTATCATCGTGTTTGCGGTCAACAAGTTCAATGTCACGAATGAAGTTGCTATCTACGCTATCTCAACTGGCATGTAATATCATAGCATTCAGTGTTTTGGGATGGAAGGCTAACTGACTTCCACAGGTATCGCTATCATCCCAGAGTCCCTGATCGCCGTCTTGACGATCACCATGGTTGTTGGAATGACGCAGATGCGCAAGCGACGGGTCGTCGTCCGCCAGCTTTCCGCCCTGGAAGCTCTGGGTGGCGTTACCAACATCTGCTCCGACAAAACGGGAACCCTCACCCAGGGTCAGATGGTGACGCGCAAGGCCTGGATCCCCGGAGTTGGCATCTACAGCGTGAACAAGTCCGACGACGCCAACAACCCGACCCGTGGCTACATCACCCTGGGCCAACCCCCGGCCTCGAAGAGAGAAGCCGAAGAGGAGCAGGAGCGGAAGCGCATGGAGCACGACCAGGCCCGAAGCGCCGCTGCTCTCAGGTTCGATGTCCCCGCCGACAAGCAGGAGAAGGACCAGCAGCGTGCCGATGAGGCGCGCGATGGTGAGCAAGAGGAGAAGCCTACTGAGTTGCCGGAGATTGTACCAGGACTGGAGGCTTTCCTCAACACTGCTGCGCTCTGCAACCTTGCTACCGTTCGTCACGATGCCGAGGCCAACAAGTGGCAGACCATGGGTGACCCGACCGAGATTGCGCTCCAGGTTTTCGCGCATCGATTTGGTTATGGCAAGAAGACTCTCGAGACTGAGAGTGGTTGGAAGCAACTGGCTGAGTATCCGTTCGACAGCACCATCAAGCGTATGTCTGTTATCTACAAGAAGGGAGACGAAAAGGGAGCCGTCATCTACACCAAGGGCGCCGTCGAGCGGGTCGTTGACCTCTGCACAACCATGGGATTCGGAGAGCACCAGCAGCAAATGACCCCGGAGTTGAAGGAGAAGGTCCTCGAACAGATGGGATTCCTGGCCGAGCAGGGTCTCCGTGTGCTCGCGATCGCTCAGAAACCGGCGCCTTCGGGATACCAGCCGGGACAGGAGATCCCCCGCGACCAGGTTGAGAGAGACTTGACGCTGCTGGGTTTGGCCGGTCTGTACGATCCACCACGACTTGAAACGAAGGATGCCGTGAGACAGTGTACCATGGCCGGAATCCGCGTCCACATGCTGACCGGTGACCACCCCTCGACCGCATCTGCCATCGCCAAGGAAGTTGGCATTATCCCGAAGAACCTCGGAACCATGTCCGCTGAGGAGGCTGCTTCTCTCGTCAAAACTGCCGCTGAGTTCGATGGCATGACCGACGAAGAGATTGATGCCTTGCCTTCTCTTCCCCTCGTCATTGCTCGCTGCGCCCCGGAAACGAAGACTCGAATGATTGCCGCCCTCCACCGTCGTCGCCGCTACTGTGCCATGACCGGTGACGGTGTCAACGACGCCCCGTCCCTCCGCGCCGCCGATGTTGGTATCGCCATGGGCATGGGAGGATCCGATGTTGCGAAATCAGCCTCGGACATCGTGCTCACGGACGACAACTTCGCCAGTATCGTCAACGCCATCGAGGAGGGTCGTCGCATGTTTGAGAACATCCAGAAGTTCATTCTCCACCTGGTCACCTCGAACGTGGGAGAAGTCGTGCTCCTAGTCGTCGGTCTCGCATTCCAGGACCGGACCGGCATCTCCGTCTTCCCTCTGTCGCCGCTGCAGATTCTCTGGATCAACATGCTGACCTCGTCCTTCCCGGCCTTCGGTCTCGGCCGCGAGAAAGCCTCCGCGGCCGTGATGCACCGCCCTCCCCACGACACCAAGACGGGCGTCTTCACCTGGCAGATCATCGTCGACATGATGGTCTACGGACTGATCATGGGCACCACGACCCTCCTCACCTTCGTCATCGTCATCTACGGCGTCGGCAACGGCCAGGTGGACCTGGGCGTCGACTGCAACCGCAGCGGCGGCGACCTGTGCAACGTCGTCTTCCGCGCGCGAGCCTCCGTCTTCGCCGAACTCACCTGGCAGATCCTCATCTCCGCCTGGGAATTCAAGCACCTCCGCAACAGCCTGTTCAACCTGGACCCGCTCCGCGACCGGAGCAACGACAAGGGTCTCAAGTCCTTCCCCTTCTTCCACGACGTCTGGGAGAACCAGTTCCTCTTCTGGGCCGTCGTCGTAGGTTTCGTCTCCGTCTTCCCCGCGGTGTACATCCCCGGTCTGAACACCAAGGTGTTCAAGCAGCAGGGCATCGGCTGGGAGTGGGGTCTCTCGTTCGGTGGACTGATCGTCTTCGTGCTGGGCATCGAGGCGTGGAAGGCCACGAAGCGGTACACGGGCTGGTTCGCCGAGGGTGAGGACTACGGCCACGGCTCCCACGGTCACAGACGGATCGGACACGAGCTCGGGCTGAGGCAGGGCTTCTTCAGCTTTGCCCGGACGATCACGAGGACCACGACGGAGAAGAGTACCGATGCGGAGAGCACCGTGAAGAAGAGTCTGGAGGGGGGTGCGAAGTTGAAGGAGACAGTCTAAGTGGCATGCTCTAGCTACCTACCTAATGTTTCGGATTTGGAGGTTGAAGTTCTTGGGTATGATGTGGATGGAGAAGAATAATGATGATGTATATAATGAGCCCCCATGCTACGACGAAAGTTGTTATGTGAGATGGAGGTAATGTTTGTTGTTATACCCGGATTTTATCTTTTTCTCACGGGGCTCCCGAGACGTGGTGGAACTTAATATATATATGGCAAACTTGCGATATACCCGCTGCTTGCCTAGTTAGCTAGTTACTATATATACTATGCAGTGCTTAGATAGAGTGCAACGGGTTTTCTTGAACACCTCCTGATGACTTCTGGAAAAGAAAAAGAAAATTCCGTATGTAGAGCGAAGTCCTATCTATGTAATCGATCCATTTCTGTTTTATACAAATCCGAGAGCGTTATTTCGGTAGGTATAAAAATAAAGCTGCGTTGTACCTTTGGAATGTACTCACAGTACGGTCATCGCATCATTAGAACAGAGAACTTTCTTGCGGGAGGTTGTAGAGCATAAACATAAAAGAAAACCCATACATGGGCTATACCTCCATCATCACCGTTGACCACTCTCTTATGTTCTCAATGGACAAGTGCTACATCGAATCATGCCCGTCCCGGCGTCCGCTAATGTCGGGAGTCTTGGCATGTTTGTTTCCTCCGCCAAGGGCGTATGCACGTACCGTACGGTAAGAGACAAACTCGGAGCTTCAGATGCAAACACGTCGGAGTTCGATAATCGCAGATCGATTGAGCGCTTGCTTGCTAGCCAGGAGGGATGGCCTGGCTTTGAGTCCCTTCGTTTATTCGGATGAAGATATAGCAGGCAAGGGAATGAGATATGATATAGGTATGTGACTCTGTTTCCCAGAGAGACGTTGCGATTGAAAAGTTCAGAGATTGCTGATGTCGAGGATGGTCTCTTCACAAGCAGATTCTCGGATTCTCGACAGCACATATGACCCCGACCATTCCTATGCCCGCCTGAAAGAATAAAATCATAAACCTCAATTGAACCGGATCTCTCTCCCTCCCGCTACTTCCACCTCCATACGCGCAATGGCACACCCTCCACGGTGCCTGCGGCCCGCCGCCGCCCGCACCCTCTCCCGCACCTTCGTCCGCGGCACGACCTACACCCGACCAGTCTTCTTTGCCAACAGCACCCTACGACACCACTCTTCCTTCGCCTCTCCCTCCAATCCTTCCTCATCCTCGTCGTCCTCCTCTTCACCGTCCGCATCCGTCTCGGCCGATGAACTCTCCCACTTCTCCGCCCTCGCCAGCAGCTGGTGGGACCCCATGGGCCCCTCCCGGGTCCTGCACCTGATGAACCCGCTCCGGCACGACTTCATCGCGGAGTGTTTGGCGGAGGCTCATCCTCGTTATTATGTGCCGCCGCAGGCCACTGATACCGCCGCAGGAGATGCGAGCGCGGGTGCGGAGACATCCGCTAAACAACAAGAAGGATTGAGGTACCTCGACGTCGGATGCGGCGGCGGGATCTTCGCGGAGTCGTTGGCGCGGACGATTCCGCTCTCCTCCTCGTCAGCGGGAACAGCGACAGCGACTGACGCCGCATCCATTCTCGCCATCGACCCCTCGACGACCCTGATCCGGATCGCGAGGGACCACGCCCGCACGGACCCAACGCTGCACGAGCACCTGCGCAGCGGGCGGTTCAGGTACGAGAATACCACTATCGAAGCTCTATCCTCGCCCTCGCCCTCCACCTCGACGCCGGAGGCGGAAAACACCAACCCCGCCAGCGGCTGCGGCAGCGGAGAGCGCAAGGAATTCGACGTAATCACCCTCTTCGAAGTCCTCGAACACGTTGAATCCCCCCTGTCCTTCCTCACACATACCCTTCGCCTCCTCCGCCCCGGAGGCTGGCTCATCGGCTCGACCATCGCGCGCACCTTTCCCTCGTGGCTCGTGAACCAGGTCATCGCGGAAGCGCCCTGGCCGATCGGTGTCGTGCCCCGCGGAACACACGAGTGGAGTAAATTCGTCAACCCCGATGAGGCGCGCGGGTGGGTGGAGGAGGCGTTGATGAGGGCGAAGGATGGGGCCGTCAGGAAGGCGGGGAGCGAGGCGCTCGATGGGATGCGGTGGAAGTGTGCCGGGGTGATGTACTTCCCGGGTATTGGGTGGAGGATCGTCCGGGGGACCGAGAGCTGGGGGAATTATTTCTGGGCCGTGAGGAAGGGGGTGTAATCGGGCCCTCATTCATTATTTTCCTCTCTCTCCGAGCTCTAGGCTCTAGTGGGTTTTTGTTTTATAGATACTGCAGGGCGAAGCCGGTGAGTCTGAGCACACGATTGACGTTCGATTCTCATGTGTTCTGCGTGTATAGATACATGCATGTACTGTACTACTGCCACCTCCTCGGAAAACGAGATATAGAGAAGATGTATAGAAATGTAGCAGACCCAATCGCAGAACTCAACAAGCAAACAAATGCATAACCCGTATCCAGGTAGTTTGACAAGAAAGTAAAAGAGGACTTGGACAGACTGTCGGGACTGTACAATACAATATATATAAACTGCCAGTGTTATTGAATTATTATTATTATAAGGTACCAAGGAACCCTGAGAAAATAAAATTAGTAGCCGTTGCCTTTCTGCTTCTTTTGTTCAACAAGTAACTCCTACTCCGTACATAGGTCGGGTCAGGTCACATGTTGATTTCGATTTTCGATTTTGTGTTATATGCTAGAATAGATCAACTACTATATATATAACCTCTCATATGGGAGGGGGGCTGAGTTCTAGGGAGAGCCCCGGGGGTCTCCTGTATATATATATATATATATATATATATTATATATATCTGTGCGATCCGGTCGATAGATACCCTACAACATAGAGTTCAGTGGCTGCATTCACAGACATCCCAGCGATCCCGACCTATCAAGTTTAAAAAGCATGATAATGATAATGATGGTAGAAAGTTATCAGCACAGCACAGTCCCCTCGGCACTCCGTACTGTGGCGCCCAGGCACATAAGAAGTAAGATTTGAGGCTGCTTCACATCATGCGGGTGCTAAAGTTTGTGCAAAGGGCAACTAAGATAACTCTACCCTGCAACCTGCAGAATGCTTGTACGGAGAAGGTTATCGGTTGGGTTAGTTAGTAGGTATGCAGGAGCCTTGGAGTGCATCTGCCATATGCAGCATGTATGTATGGGCGGTATGTACTGTAGTACGGTCAAGTCGCACATGGTAGACAGTGCATGTCGTTACCGCAAGTAGTATGGTCTGGGAATCCGATTCCGGTGTCCTGTCACCGCCAGTCAACATGTTCAGTTACCTACATTTGCCTGCCTAAGTTAATAAGCATTATCGGTGGCTGGCGGACGGCATTCCCATCCAATAGAAACGATTTCCGACGACTGTTCGGAAAATTATCACGTATCGGAATCGCCAGATAGATTATTGGACGGGGAATGGTTTTCTGTGGAGTATTCTTTTCATGCAAGATGCTCATAGTCAGTCAGACTACGGAGCATTCCGTGTGAAAGGCCACAATGTTGTCTTGTGATTCGATGTGGATCACACGGATTTGCATCCGCCGGGGGAGGATGGGAAGGAATCGTTGGAGACTACTGGCCCCTGCAGCAAGATCCATCCATCTGTAGCCGTCGATGTCATGAGTTAATAACGGCCGAACGCTCGAAGCTATGGACGGAATGTGACGGAGGAGCCGGTTGATGTCCTCCGTCAAAGCAGTGGTTCCGCCGCAGGGGCCCGCAGGGGGAGGCGGTCAACGCTTGAATGCACCCATTGGATCTCTCCCGGGCTTCTAGGGGCCTTCTAGAAGGATTTTATCTCCATCCTAACGGCGATGATTGACTAGTCGCTGCACCCGCCCATTATTGCTCTAGCGCGTCTGATCAGCCTCGCCAATACGGGTAATGCCCCGTAGTCGGTCAAGGGACATGTGGTACGGTACATCTCCAAGGCCAGAGGGTGCCATGTTGCGGTGTTCATCCCAGAAGTCATACCAGAACATTGTCCCAGCCTGGGTTCTCTCTGCAGGCAGCAGTGACAGCGATGGTTTTGCAGATGTGGATAAGACGGCCCGGCAAGCAAGGACCGCATTCTTGCCGCTGCAGACGGGACGGTCCCTGACGGCCGTTCACGGTTCCAAGGTACCCGTACGGAGCTCTCCGTATCGAGCAGTTCTAGCAGTCGTCGGGCCTTCTTTTGGCTGCTGATCGGCGTCCACGACGGAGGATTCGGGTGCCCAGTGCATAGTCGGTGGGGATCGAGTCCGTCTTTGAGACTGCGTCGTCCTCGAGTGGAACACTTTACGATATCCCGACCCACTGGGAGACCGTGTCGAGATGAGACAGGGGCTCTATCCTCTCCCCGCCTGCGAAGCTCCGACCATCGACGTTAGAAGCCTTCCAGAAAATTCTGGACTCACAACCCCTGTCCGGTAATAATAATTTAAACTGCGTCGTCTCTGCACCGTGTGACAAAGGGAGAACCCCTGGCCCCGGTCGCCCGCCCAGTGCGCTGTGGAGAATCTCTCTCGAGCCCACCGAGCGCCCTGAACTCTAAGCGCCCCGTTCATGCTGCACCTCAAGGACGGGGAACGATGACGATTGACCAAGCCGGCGGCGAGCCTTAGGGAGTCCCTTTTTGTTTTGTTCATGAATTAGACACAGGTCATAAAGCGATAAATATGTCAAGTACGGAGCAGGGTGAGGCTCAAACCAATCAGTGAGGTGCGCCAACAGTTGGACACTCAAAACTGTTCTACGATTGGCGTATCACCTTTCAGAGGGATCAAAGGAATACGTTGCAGCCTGAACTGGCAGGTCTATCGACGCCTCAATAATGGGTGAACGAGGATGTGGTTCTAGAGTGTGGCGGGCCCCTTCTAGCGATTTTCGATAACGGGGACGGCGGAGATATACGTAGAATCATGTTAATAATCGGATGCAATCCGTGTTTACTGCTGTTAACAAGGTGACAAATTATCTCTGCGTTTTCAAGGATCTCCCTGGTTATCGACGGTTTGGCTTCCTGGATGACGACACCAACCTGGTAACGATAAAATGATGATTTCCCAGATACGAAGTTAATAATGATGTCGTGCTGGAAAGGGGTTGTTTGCCGTCCTTCCGGTCAATCAGAGGGTCCAGCTAGTCTCTCGGGGATCGGAAGCCAGAGCGGGGACCATGAAATAGGGCGAGGCGTCCGAAAAGTTATCCGTACAACGGGACGACCATCCTCAGGGATGACTTGGGGATGCCGCTTTATACTCCGTAATTACGGGGAAGCTTCTCTTCGGATGATTTGCAGGGTATTGTTCGCCAGCCCTACCGTTGAGCGGAAAGTGGCCGAGTGCTGGTCATGGCACTTGCCAGTCGGAAAAATGAAAAAGGGTCCAACAGTCCCCAGTAGACTACATCGTATGCGGGAGTTTGACAGCTGACAGTATCTTCAAGACCATTGCTATCATCACCGGAGTTTTCTAGACACAATGTGAGCAATCACGACTGATGCGACTCACCTGGATTAGTACGGGGTAGACGATAGCAATAGTAACCATTGGTACTTGTCATATAAGCTCGTAATTTCGAATGTTAGTATAGCATTTCGTTGCTCAACGGGAATTCACCTGATCTTTCGGATGGCTAAGTTGGGTAAAACCACGACTGACGTTTCATGAATTGTAATACGGCGGAAACTGTTTACCTTTGAAGTTCTTGCAGGTAGACAGACACGCATATATCAGCCAGAATCCTGAAACACAGGCATGCCTGATGTGTCAATGTAAGTAAGGTCTTTTGCATATCCTGCTTGGCTCAGCAGCCTGATGTACCCCGTCTTCGTACTCTGTGTGTGTGTGGAGTATCCGTACGTCCAGGTCATCATTGTGTCCAGAACACATGATCGCCATTGCAAGACCGTTAAGATCTCGGACGCTAAGGACGCCGCGGACAGAATAGTCTATGGAGCTACGGCTATCTCTTCGTGTTCCTGGAACAGCGAAGCCAGATCGGGCGGAATCTAGGTCAGTTCTAATGCGGAAGCAGAGACGAAGTCAACAGTGGTGTAAAGAGAGAGTTAACTATGCTGCTGACAGTCCAGAAAACCTATCAGGTGCTTGAACTGACAAATATTGTCATTACTGTTATTGCTGTCCAGCTTCCAGCGAAGGCGGCTAGATTCGCCGCGTACGGAGAAAGGAACAGATGGCACAGGCATAATGGCGAACCTGAATCCCAGATCACATTTAAGGCGTACTCCGCTGCCGCAATGTTCCTCCGACCAGGAACCATTCTGTTTCCGTCCAATGCGTCCATACTCTGTAGATTCCATATCCATGTCGGACTGCACCATACGGAGGAGTACGCAGGATGGCTTGGGCTTGGGCGCACCCTGCGAGCTGTCAATCGTGGCCGGGTGTGGCTCATCCATGAGCCGATGTCCAATTCGGTTACGCTGGTTGCGACATGGCGCGGTGGGCCGGGGGGACGCTTTAGAAGGCTTCCATCTCGGTTCCAAAATCCTTCTGGAAGACCATTAGAGGACTGAGCGGGACTTGGCGGACAGGGATAGTCTCGCTTGCGGCGACCGCTATAGCAGCTTGTAGTTAGTCCGCGCAAGCAGACCGCAGGGGACACACCGAGAGATGATGGGGCGCCCGGGCGCAGGGCCGCAGGCTCCCATGCACGCCTGGATCCGGGCCCAAGGAGGCTATGGCCCGCACCCAAGTGCATACACTAACATACCCGGCCAGTATGCAGCAGAGGGTGACAGGACGGATTTGTCTCAAATACCCCCGTAATCCCTGTAAGGGGAGCAGTCGATCTTGCGGTCTGTTAGTGTTGGTAGCAGCAGCAGAAGATCACTGGTTCTGCATATCTGCCGGGATCAGTCGAAGTGTCCTTGTTTGCGCCAATAGTGGCTGTCTACCGTATCGAGGGTTCCCGCAGCCACAGTGGCATACAGCGGTGGTAATAATAAGTCCTGCGTACTCCGAATTCACGCTAGCTTCGTCGGCCGGTGGTTCATAGACGGCGAAGGCTTGACTCCTGAGATCCTGGTGATGTCCTGGCTGTTCGACGGACCCATAGCCCGTCCTCTCTTGGTTGGTTCCCAGCGAGCAATAGATCCCTATCGGGTGGATAGTGAGGTGCGTGTGGCTCTGGCTGACTGCTCCCCACGTTGCACGAGATCGACAAGTCGGGGGGCAATGGCTGGTGAGCAGAGGGTTTCTGAGGGTGCAGAGACATGGGATATGGTTATGCACAGCGCCATCTGCCAGCCCATGCCCGTCGAAACAGGAAACAGGTCGCGGAGGGGACTCGAACAGACATCCTTGCGTCATGGCAGCTAGCCGTGAGCCTTCAGGGCTCTCGTCATGGTCGACAGTGCCGAATCTTCAGATCTGCGCCGGGCGTACAGGCCGTATCCACCGCGACGACGGCGCCTCGCTTGGTCAGAGGAACGGGGAAGGGCCACGTTGTGGAGCCGGCGCTGAGGGAGCGACCGTTTGGCGCGTACGGAGTACAGCTCCATGACCAGACCAGTCCTGGAGCCACCGGTTGTGGAAACGTGGGAAGCTGCAACCTCCGTAGTAATAATAATGTTGGATCCTGGACGAGTCGCGCAACCCTGGTCTTGAATAATAAGTACTCGATCGTGTACTCCACGTCTCCCAGCTCCGCCAGGACTCACCTCCTTCACCACGTCCGCCAGGAATATTCTCGACGCTCTCGTGTCGACAAAGGCCCTCGAAGCCTCGTGTGTGCTCGAGTCTGGTGTTCCGGTCTGTTGCGTCGTCGTCGCCCGGCCGGGTGTTTGTACTGTTTCTCCTCCCGCTGCGGTCAAATTCGCTCGGGTTGCGCCGCCGTCATCCAAACCTCCCTCGCCATCCCTCGTCCCCGCGGCTCTCACCACCACCATCGCTGCCCCCGCCGGCGCTGGTTCTCTCGTGCTCGCGGCTTCGTCTGCTCTGGTCTCCGGACTCTCAGTTCCTGTATGTCCTTCTTCCCTGCCACTCCGCTGCTTGGCTGCCACTCCCCGCTGCTGTCTTTATGACGCACTTGGTCCCGCGTCTGGACTCGTGAGCTGTTGTGCGCTGCTGGCATCCGTGCTCTTCCAGCAGAAGTGCCACTTAAACGCGATCCTGGCCGTGCTCTTCTGCTTTAGAGCTTCTCTGGAGGGGAGGTAGTCTGTATGTCACGCATCAGCAGCCGGGTCGAGGTGCTCAGCTACCTCGGGGTGCTGCTGATGCCTGACAAACCAGCGGCGGGAGCGCATCATCTTCACTCAATCCCATGCAGCTGAACATACCTCTGTATTGGACGCTTTACTGATCTCATCACTGGTTATGACAGAGCCTCTTGATTCCCACGTCGAATAGCATCGTCGTGCAATCCTACCACACTGTTCTTCATCACCGCTTGTCCCACCTGTGTCGTGTCCACCTCTTGCTGGACATTCTCCACCCGAGCCCAGTCTGAAAAGGGAGAATCTCGGTGTGGTTGGAAGACCCTCAACTGGTGACACGATTTCCGTCACTCTGGGTGGTTCTGTGAAGTTCTGAACGATAGGTCGGAGGACGCCGCTTACAGGACGACTTCACTGCACTCGCGTTAGCCTTTCAGACTCGTTGCAGAGTGAGAAGAGGTTTTCACTCAGAACTCCAAACTTGAGCATCTCGACAATCACTTGGCCGTGACAAAATCTCGACCTTCTTGCCCTTGCCTCACAGCCACATTCCAGTCTATGGGAATTGGGTAATCCGACAACCTCCATTCTTCGACTACATCGCACTTTCCTCAGTACGTACAACGCAAGGTAAGCCCACCAGCATTCTCAGGTCTTTGTTCCTTGTGCTGGCATCCCGCTCCAGCCTGGACCTACTTCGAAGGTTTTCCTTCGACAAAGTCTTCTCTTTTCGCGCTCTCTAAGCGACAAACTGAACATTGGCTCCGTCATGCGCAGTGTAAACCAGAGACTAACGCTGCTTTAGACCGGACACAGTGCTGACATCTGCGGGGTCACTCCACACCGTATCTTGCAACCGGTCCTTATTTCCTCTCGCAAGCATTCCGCCGCGGTTTAAACTCCCGAGTCACATAACGAACGCCTTCTACCTTCCTCGGCGCGCAACACTCACACTTGGGAGACGCGTAGTCCTGGTCCTTGGAGTTTGTGGAGCCTGAAGGACGCCGGGAATATAATTGTGCGATCACCACGTGTCAGAGGGCCCGTCTTGGACACTCTCGGACTCGTCCTTGACCGCAGTTTCTCAGCTAGCCGCTGAGCCAGGTCATGGACATCACGACCATCCTGAATAAAAAGGGACCTGCTGCTGCCGTAGCTGCTGCAGAAGTGCATTTTCATCAACAACTCGCGCAAGCTGTTCACCTGGATTCTCGAACATCCTCCGACATGGGTTCAGAACACGGTGCCTCGCAAGCTGAGCACCCAGTGCTCACATATCCTCCATCCGCTCCATCCCTCCACCAGATGGCCAACATCCCTCAAGGGATGCGATTCGCTCCCCCTCCACACCAGAACAATGGCGTTCCTATGATGCAGAGTGCATATATGCACGAAGGATTTGGAAACCCTCAGATGCAGAACGGCGGTGCTCCTCAGCCGCGTTCAGAGCCAGCACCCAAGACGTTCCATTGCCAGACTTGCGGCAAAGGATTTGCTCGGCGTAGCGATCTTGCTCGACATGGTATGTACTACAGCGGTGATAACTTGACGTAAACAAACATCTAACTCGGTTCTCAGAGCGGATACACACTGGCGTCAGGCCACACGCGTGTGAATGGCCCGGTTGTGGAAAACAGTTCATCCAACGTTCTGCCTTGACAGTGCACGCTCGTGTCCACACGGGAGAGAAACCGCACATGTGTGAGAGATGTGGCAAGGTATGCTCGATCTTCTAATGCTGTCAATTGGGCATATCTGACAGAAATAATATAGCCATTCAGTGATTCATCCTCGCTGGCTAGACACCGCAGGATCCATTCTGGAAAGCGACCATACAAATGCCCATACGCAAACTGCCAAAAGACATTCACTCGCCGCACAACTTTGACGCGCCATCAGAACCACCACACCGGTACGATTGAGGAGGCAGCTGCGGAAACGGAAGCCAATCTGAGGCAAAACAAAGAGAGAGCGAACCGTTCTGAAGGCATCTACTCTGAACCCGCCTCTGCGCATTCGACTCCTTCGCCGGCGCACCATCCTTCGTTGTCACCGGGTGGTAGCGAGCTGCCACCCTTGAATATGCACCGTCCCGTCAGTGACTTCTACATGGGAAATGGGTCGATCCCTCCTCACGTGCGTGGGGACTTCCAACAGCCCAGCCCTCGTTCATCTCCAACAGCGACATCCCCATCTCTGTCTAGCTACGGCAGCGCGCCACACACTCGACCGTCGATGACCTCGCACCCCAGCGGCTATGCTCCGCCGCAGCCTCTTGAACCTCCGGCCAACAACGACCACCGGCCGAACAGTGTCAGCGGCAGCCCACACATGACGAGTCTTGGGTGGGCGTCGCCGTCGCACGGCAGTATTCCGTCGCCGGGGTCGGCCACCGACTACACCTACCCAGAGCCGAGTGGACCGGCCTATCCGAGCTCCATGCCACCCCACATGTACTTTCCCAACTCGACAATCCGGCGACCCGCCAGCACCGAACCCGAAAACTACGAGATGAAGCCAAAAGTCGGTGAAACGTCGTGGGCAACATCCGTCTAGCGGCCACGGGCAATGGGGATTTGTTCTCGCTCTATCGTATACCGCATCTTTCAGTGCTGCATACGTGACTGGCGAATCGAATGGGTTTCAGATGGGGTCTGGGTGCTGAGCTATGTATGACTATGGCATTTTCCGGTGTTCTCATATGCCGCGGTTCTTTGCTTATGCTGTGATTCCCCAAAAGAGCAACCAATCTGGTGTCATCATTTGTCCTTTTTCCTGTTCCATCTCTATACTCTTTCATTTTCGCTTGTCCATATGTCGTTTTTCATCGGTGTTTATTAATCCCTGTGGCGCGCATTGGCATTGGAACACCGGCGTGAGCGGTCTGTTCCAGTGGGTCGAATTTTCCTTGTTGTTCTGTGGTTTCTGCCTGATGAGCCCTATGACCAGAAATGAGGCATAGATAGAGAGCGGAAAAGATTCACGTTTGGGTGGGTGGTTATTAAGGGAAGGGAACTGGTCTGGTTGGCCCCGCATCCGAGTTCGATCTTTGGCGGTGTGCACATTTTCTTATGTCTACTATTTTCTAATATCCACAAGTCGGGTCTTTTTTCTCATGCTGTACTTGCGTTTATTTTTCCGACGGCATCCTGTGTGGTTTTTGAATTTCCATCCTAGGTATTGGCGTCGCTACCGAGTACTGTGCCTTGTAACTGGACCGGACAGCGGAGTTGAGGGTCTATGGATATGTATAATAGAGTGGTAGGGTAGGGAACAGGCAATTAATGTGAATTGACTGGATGGGTATGTTGCATAATATAGTGTAGTAGTACTGTGTATTTATTTATCCATGAATATGCATTTACCTAATTATGGAGATATGCCCATCCGGTTCAGGTTGTAGTGAAATGCTAACCGGATACAATGCAATGCAATTGAATGCAACGCAACACAACGCCAACTCCACCTGAATGAAGACTGAATAAAATAGAACAAAACAAATGAATGAACGTATCATATCATACAATTCGAAAAAATTCCAATTTCATCACCGTATTGTATTCCCACTAACCATCACCACAATCCCGTACCCGTACCCGTCGCATTTCCGCCTGGAAGATTACCGCCAATGGCGGGACACACACACGAGGCCATCGCTGATGATGACTTCCCGCCATTAAGTAGCCACGCGATATAGGAAGTCGAACCCGTAGAGGAAATGCCGTCATTATTTTTATTACCTGTCCTAGCGGAAAGCAGTCCGAAGCGGAGGAAGACTTCGGATGCAGTTACCAGGATGGAGATGCAGATTAGGACGATGATGATCCATGTTTGGTCTACACAATAACCATTAGTATCGAATCCTTTTCCCTTGTAGAGAATCGAGCGTTGGGAGAAGAGGGGGAAGGGGGGGGGGGGGGGGGGGAAGGTGTTTAGGGCAAACGTACGACTCATCTTATTATCCGCGATGGAATCGGACAGGATCTCCGCGAGGTCGAGGAACACGCGGCACCGCTCGTTGAGGACCTGGATGCGCGGCTTGATCTCGAGGTATTCGCGGACGGCGATGTAGAGAGGGTACAGCGTTGGTTCGCTCTCCCAGAAGAAGTTGGGGACGTCGAGGACGTTGCTTGCTGTTTATACATCCCAGTCATGGCTTGTTAGTTCAAATGACATGATCTGGATTTTTTTCTTTGTAGCTTGATTAAAGTGGGTTTGAGGGAGGGAAGACTTACAAAGGTTAACTTCCACACGAGACTTGAATAAACGGCCTAAGATGCGGAAGACTTCCTCCCTCTTCATGCCCAATTTTCCCGTCACCGCCAAGCGTCGGGGAATGTCTTTCGCTTCAGCCATCTGCCGTGCCATGACCTCCTCGAAGAAGCACAGCTTCGTGCTCTGCGCAATTCCATGACTGATCGCCAACTTGATCATATGATCGCCACTCCGCAGGGTGATCATATCGTTGTACACCCTCGGTCTGGAGATCTCGGTCGAGTACTCGAAGTGGAATTCTTCCGTCTCAAAGTCCTCTTCCAGGAGGGGCATGGTGGTTAAGGGCAAGGAGGGAGTTCCCGTGGGCGTCGGGGTGGAAGAGCAGAAGGCAAGGTCGGCAAGGATGTCCTTCTCCTGGCGTTCGGTGAAGTTCCAGAAGACGACGACGCCGTAGCTGAAGACGAACATTTCGGCGACGGCGAAGACGTTCGGTGGGATGCGGGCTGGTGGCGGTTGTGGTTGCGGTGGTTGCTGGTCGGAGGCAGGGAAGTTGTCGTTGGGACGGTCTTTCTGACTGTCTGCACCGGAGGAGATGCTATCTGTTGCTACTGCTTCTGCATCACCACGGGCGCCGTCTTCTCTGACTTGTCCTTCTCCTCCACCACCGCTGACATCCTGACCATGACCATGACCATGAGCAGGAGAAGTCAACCCGCCGTCCGGGTTCTCGCTCTCACTCCCATCCCTCGACTCGCCCCGACGTTCCGGAGCCGCTGCCCGACCAACAGAATGCTCCTCAGACTCAGTAAAGAACTCCTCATGATGATCCCTCCGCTCATTCCTCTCAATCTCCTCAGCCAGCACATCCCTTCCTCCCGCGCCCTTCACAACGGGACTACTCCGGACCCTGTACCCGTCCCGGCCAGGCAACAGCGGGAGATGATACGCCGTGTAGAGACAGTCATCGTACAACTTGGTCCTCGCACCGTGCCACTCCTTCACAAACGCCGCCGTCGAGCTCATCCGGTACGCCTGCGCGGTGCAGTACGCGGTGACACGGGCCAACTTCTCCGCCGCCCGACGGGCCTTGGGGAGGCGCTCCGCGTAGCTCTTGGCCTTCTCGGGCGGGACGCGGCGGCGGCGGAGGGCCTCTTCCTCCGCAAGCAGCGGGGCAATATTATTATCGATATCGAAATCGGCCTGTTTCTTCTTCTGGATCGCCTTCTGTCGTTCCAATTGACGTCTGACGGTCTCGGGGTCCTCGTTCCGTTCCTCCGCGAGTCGTCGGACGAGCTCCTCGTCCACAAACTCCTCTTCCTCTTCTTCGATTTCTTCCTCCTCTTCGGCCTCCCGCTCCGTCTCCGGCAGGAGAACCAACTTCTCACTGACCTTCGTCGTCCGTGGCGGCAGCCTTGGCTGTGCAGCGAGCCTGCTCACCGTTCCGCCCACTGAGCCCGCGGTCCCGATACCCGTAACGGCACCACCAGTTCCCATGATCCGGGACCGGGGTCCCCGCGCCCTCAACGCCGCTACTCCTCCGGGAGGACCCTGGGACGGAGGAGGCGTCGGGTGTCGCTGCTGCATGGAGGGCACGTCGGAGGCATACTGGAGGACATTGTCGACGGTGATGAAACGCGTGGAGGCCGTGGAGCGACGGGGTGGGGGGTGGTATTGCTGTCGTTGGTCGCGGGAGTCGGTGACCTATATGAACGAACATCATGCCGTATCAGTTAGCCATCAATTTCCAACGGTCGTCGGGATCGGATAACTGGGGTATCCAGAAGGTTCTGAATTCAGGTTTCAGGAAGAATGGGGGGTTTTAAAAAGAGAAAAAAGCTCACGAGAACACTGGGATTCCTCCTCCCCGTACCGTGTCCCTTGGAAGGCGGCATGGTGGTATACAATTGCGATTAATTGAGAGTCCGCGGTTGCTGGTGTTGTTCCCAAGTTGTCGTGAAGAACGATAGCTGGACTTGTCCGCTCCGTCCGCCAAGCCGCGCCGTTTCGGGCCTAGCGTGCAGCGCATGATGACGTCGGCGCGATACCGTCCCGTGACGCGGATCCAGTAAGTTACGCTAGCGCTCCACGTGCTCTGGAGTTCACCGGGGGCTAGACCCGCCGGGGATAGCCGGTCCGGGGTAGTATTCACATTCACAGATCAGCTCTTCTACGTACGAAGGACTCCTGGACAATAACACAATATTATTTGTTTCAATTCATCTTATTGATGAGTCTGTTCGTGCTCTTCTCGGTCGTTTCGACTGTGTGCACGTTCTTTACTACATCCGTCCTCTATACATGATAAATAACACATTCCTGTTCTGACTGATAGCAGGATCCTGGGTGATGTTGATCACACGCTCAGAGAGCAACACAAAAAAAAGAAAGCAAAAATGCAGACTTGGGTTATGGAAAACTCTCTCAATTTCCAGAAGCGAATTACCCTTTTTTGCTTCGTATGCCCAAAAAACGCCGTATACACCAAGCCTGGAAAGAAAATTGTAAGGATAAAAAAGCAGGTAGAGATGATATCACAAACAGTAGACTCCGCACACTCCCCAGTGCTACACAATGGTATCAAGCTGGCTGCGTCTGTCATCATCGTCGATCTCATAATAATCTCCGGTGCTCGTCCCAGATCTCCTTCTTCATCCGCTGCAGTCGGAAGTGCTGCCGCTCCAGCTTCTCCAGCTCCGCCCGCGGGGGGTCTGGATGCGATGCCATCGCCTCGTGTAGGGCCCGGTACTTGGCGTAGTACTGCTTGAATTTCTGCGACTTCTCCCGCAGCTGCTGGCGCAGAATTTCCCGACTTAGTGGCGGCGACGCACTGCCTGTGCTGCTGCCGCTTGAAATGCTGGTGGTCCGGATACGCTTGGGCTCCAAGTGCCCATTGGTGCGTGCGACCGCCTGCGGGCGAGCAGTAGTGTCACGGTCCGGTTCCGCCTTGCGTTTTCGAGGATTCGCCGTCTCCTCGGGCTTATGAACCCCGTTTGTCTTCGCAGTAGTTTTTGCAGCACTAGAACCAGCAGTTGTTGTTTTGTCCTGTCGTTGTATCTGGGTTATGAGAGGTGAGGAAGAGGAGCTTGAGGAGGTATTCTGAGCAGAAGATCTGTCAGAGCCGTCGAGGTCGGATGCGTTGGTCGGAGGAGAGGACCCGAGGGGGGATGGTTTCCGAGGTGAGGTGAAATTCGAGGGTCGTGACGAGCCCGGCAAAGTTTTCGACGAGGTTGCGTTCGTGGCGGTTTTTGGAGATTTTGAGCTGGGAGGACGGGCCGTTGTCGTCGACGACGTCGTCTTGGCCTTCGTAGCCGGTGAAGATGTGTCTTTCGCTGGTATCGATGGTGACAATCTGCTCTCCGGCTTGCTTGCCGTTTTAGGTCCCTCGAGTTCTGTCTTCTTCGGAGCTGGGGCCGCCGCATCGGCAATTTCAGCATCCTCGTCTGAATCTTGGATGTACTCTGCGGATTTAAATTTCCCTTCAGTCTTGCCAGCCGGTTTCTTCTCCGTTTTCTTGGTCACACGTCCTGTCAAAGTAGTGTTCTTGGCCTTTGCCGGTGCTCGCTTCGTGGAGGCATTCTCGCCCACCCGTCGTTTCTGCGTAGTACCCGTACCAGATTTCGAGGTCTGCTTGGTAGTAGTAGCCTTGGATGTCGGCTGGCTATTCGTCCTGTCAATCTCATTGCCGGTACCAGATTCCTCCTTGCCCGTGTCTTCGGACGGCTGCACGTGGATACGTGGCGTGGGAGCCTTCTTGATCGGACCCGTCTGCAAGTTCAAACGCGACAGCACCTTGCCCTTCCCTCGTTCCTCCTTGGGAAGAAGCATCTGCCACAGCTTGTCCGTGCGCGATATCCGCATACGGTCAAACGCTGAGATGGCATTCTCAATGGCTTCCTGACGGTCCTCCTGCGAAGGGTAGGGGAAATTCCACACATCGAGCTCCTTGTAGGCTTTATCTTTGAGATCGAACTTTTCAGGGTTTATCCGGTTCTCTGTTGCATATTTTTGGGCCAGCGTCAAGCAGTCCTCCTGCGAGGAACGAGTTTTCTGTGCGAGAAACCGGACTGAAACCGCGCGGACGGCGAGAAGGTGTATGAACGGAACCTTGAGGGCGTCGAGACGGACTTTCGTCTTGTTCTGGGAGGAGGGGGCAGAGGTGGGTGTGACGCCAGGTACGGAAGAGGCAGGAGATCGGGAGACACCCAAGGCAGGACTGGTCGGTATGGACCGATTAGCTGCGTTCTTGAAAAATCGTTCCTTCTCCACGTCGATCTTGCTGGTGGGCATGCGGGCCAGGAGAGCAGCCTCTCTCCCCGTGGCCGACCGGTTATCTCCAGCTCGGAGAGCCCTCATCTCATCGATGTTGGTGATCAGGTGCGTCTTCTTGGACTCCTTCCCCCTCTCGAAGGCGCTAAGGCTCTGCTCGAGGTTGGCCAGGGCCTCATCGGTGGCAGCGGTGGCCTCCTTGGCCTTCTGGACCTCGAGGCTGTGACTGAGAACCCCGGTGAAGTAGAGGTTCTCTTTGTCTGACGGGTTGGAGCTGTAGATCTCGGAACGGTGCGTCTCGGGGCAGGAGTGGAACGGCTGGGACTTGGAGCCGTAGTAGAGCGTTTGATGCTTCCCGAGACGGATTCGAGCTTTCTGGTCATTCCGCAGGCTCTGAACGAGCTCATCCAGGGTCTCCTGGGCGAGGTTCAAACGCATGATCTGGGTCGGTCTGGCGGAGGAGGCAGGGTCGGGGGAGGCGCTGCCGGGCAGCTCTCCTCTCCGCAGAGAGAGCCCGGCCTCAGGGACGTCGAGAGCGGCCATGGCTTGGGGAGGCAGAGGCGGGAGGACGGCCGGGAGGGAGAATTGAAGCTGCTCGAGCTCTCAGGGAGTGAGCTGCAGGTCAGCTACCGGGTGCACGAGGAGCTGAGACGGAGCAACTCCATATAGATCAGGCGGTGGACGGGCGGATGGGGGAGGGAGCAGTGTTTGCCGTGGAGAACGCAAACCAGGCTGGGAGGTGAGCAAGACACATGGCCAGCGCAGACGACGGGGGGAAGAGGACAATGAAGGGGAGAATAATGAAAGGTGAGGGTGAATGGGAGAGAGGGAGACAGCGTCTCGAGCGGAGAGAGGGCGAGTGGGGAGAGGCGGCGGCCTGCGTAGGGCACGGTACCTCGCTGTCGGGATGGCGTGGGCCTCGGGAGCGTCCTCCTTGCGAGGGCCAGGATGCTAGTGCGCGCTGCCATACATAGCATGAGGCGGAGCGAGGCGGGTGCGAGCAGTGGCTGCGGCGTGCAGCTAGCCTCGACGGCCGTCTCTCCTGATGCAGGTATTTTTTTTCTTTCCAGGCGTCTTCCAGCAGAGCGCTTCTTCAAGCAGCATCTTCTTCGTCCGCCACCTGACGCAGCAGAGCCAGGGCGTCCCACGTCAACCGTCAGGCTGACTCCTTCTCCCGGAGGCCTCGCCCGCAGCGTTCTCTGGCACGCTACCCGCGCTACGGACGCTACCTGACGGCCGTGCTGCCACCCCACCGCCTGGCTGACAGGAATGGAGCTGGCTGAGCTGCCAGAGATATGCTATCTGTTATTCTGCTAGACAGGCAGAGAGAACAGCTATTCGGTTTGCTTGCTGCTGCTACTGCCTCCTGCTGCTCCTGCTGCTCCCCTTGAATAATACGCATCTCCATCTGCTCAGAACCGCCCACGAGGCCAGCTCCGGCTCGACTACTGCGCGACGGCAGATCACCCGTTCAACGTTGAGACAGCCGACCTCTCATCTCCCCCTCACACCTCAGGAGGAATGTAACTTATCCCCCAATATTACACCTAACTAATCCTCCCGCGTAGCAGCAGCTCTCTCTGGTCTCACAAGGGCAAACGAGCCCACGGCAACGAGCACCACCTGGGCCGTTGTCTCCCTAGAAACGGAGGGCTGCGTCGCTCGCGTACCCGGGCGGAGAACAGTAAGTTACCAGCAAACCGGCCGACTCTAAGAGGCTCCTCCGGACCCAAACATGTCGACTTCTCAGTCTCCGTTTTCTCCATCCGTACTCCGGACCATCCTCCCTCGAATCAGCCCACCCATTCTGCTGTGGGGGCATCGCGCTTGTCCGTCTCGGGTGTTCTAGGGGAGCCGTCGACCGGTTATCTCTGCTCTTTCTCGAACGCCTCGACGACGCAGAACCCAGGTTCACCCAGAACCGCTGCAAGACGGCAATTGGACAGCCAATTGAGCCGATACCTAAGATCTATTCCACATCTCTACGTACAGAATGGCCGTCGATGCCAAGATCTGCCGCAAGACGCAGTATCTCGGCGCCAAAAGGTCAAAAGAATCAGATACAAGCATTTGATATAACGAGCGTCTGCCGGCGGCCATTTCTGGGTAGCGTAGTGCTCTGTAGTGGTATTATTGATCGCTTTCTGTAACATGCATTACACGTGTCCGACGAACCACCGTGTCTCTGGCCCCGATTTATGAGCACCGCCATTTGCCGTGAGGCTGCAACGGCGCTGCAAAGGGGCCAGAAAATATTCCTGTTGATCAGAGAGGCCTCTGTTTCGTATTGCCAGCGAGATCCATTCTATTTTCTGCCTGGCTTGTCGCGGTAAAGCCGTAAAACTAAAAAGGCATACCCCACGACTAAAAGATTGGCAAAGCAGTGCTCACAGCAGTGCTACCGGCGCAGCGGGTGAGATGAGTGATGACAACCCGATGAATAATGTCCTGCCTCAATGGCTGCCTCGCCTGTTAAACTCACGGGGAATCGCCCCTAGTCAAAAGTCATGCCTCAAGAGAAGAGAAGAGAAGATGTACTCTACACGTCGGGGCCAACCGTCGACTGGGCCAAGATCCAGGCACAGGGATATCCAGGATATACGCCTGCACCGTCACCAAGATGGCTGTTGGCTGCTCAGCCTGGCTGTGCGGACTGGATGACAGCGTCTTACTCTTACGGCGGGTTCGCGGACCGATCGATTCGACTGGCAGGGGTCGGGTGGCTTGGGGCGCAGTGATTGGCGGGCCCTACCGTGCAAACTGCGAGGGATGCACCTTTCTCCCTGGAATCTGGTTAAAGGGCCTAACGCGGCGGATCGCTGGGATCGTCTCGGAAGCCTGCGAGATGGCCCTGCGATCGTGTCAGCTCGTCCCGAGTCCCAACACACGCATTGGGCGTGTAGAGATCATGATCGTCTCTGCCAGACCAGTCTCTTTCTTCGAGAGCTGGCTGACTGATGATTTTCCCTTCCCCGAAAATGATTGCTGGGGGTGGCGGACAAAGCATCCATGGACGACCCCGACTATACCCTTTTGTTTCACGCTTACTGCATGATCTGCGTTTCAAGAAGCATCCGCCGGTCGGACTCGTGACAAGGGCAGGAGCCAGGCTAGGGACTGGCTGCACAGTACGAGGAGCGCGAAGAAGACCTGCATACGTGAACGCCCTGAGCGGGGGTGGCCCCAGGCTGCTATCTACTACTTCTTTAGTCTTACTGCGTCAGGACTTGTCGATGCAGGGTTGAATCAGCCGAGCGCAGAGAAGCAAAACGTGCCTTAGTGCATCATTGGCTATTGGCCCATCCTTCCAGGTGGGCGAATCAAGATACTGACTAGATGACTCCAGAAAGATCGGGTCAGCATTCTGACAAGTCCTCACGAAACGGGGTGTCTTTTCCCTCCCCAAGCAGCGAGAGAAATTCAAATCTACCACAGTCTGTCCAGCCACCCGGGAACGGAACTTGCTCGGAGCCACAGTTCTTCTCATTCCAGAAGAAGGGCATCGTCGGGACCCTGTGGCTGGCTGGCTGGGGCCCACGTCTCCTCCCGTCACCGTCCGGGGTCGACCGTCGATCCGATCGATCGATCGACTGACTCGAACAGAAACTGAACTCGGGAAGCACGGCTGGAACCGACCAGATCTAGATCGATCCAGATTAGAAAGAAAGGAATCCAGGCGTGGACCTTTACTTGAAAGTCAGGAAGCAGAAACTGTTGGTTCGCTCAAAACTCAGCATCGGTAAGCGATGCTTGCCTGGTGGTTTGGGTGCACTGGGGTGCACAACATGTATTTAGCACCAGTAACTCTGAGAAGCTTGGTGGAGGATCATCGACATAAGCCAGGGCAAAAGAGGGGTGCATCCTCCCGCCGCGGATCGCGGGTGATCGATCCTGTATAACATTGTTAACATAAGACTAATATGGCTTCTCCAGACGGTGCTGCATACATCCTGTGATTCCATCCGTGTCCCCGTGCATGCTCGACCAAACCTGCTGCTGTACTGTGCAGTGCGTACCTTAGGTGCGGAGAAGGCAGTGGTCCATAGACTGGAATTGGATACATAGGTACTGTGCATACCGCCATCCCCATCTTATCCCCACCAGACTCACGAGGACCGGGTTAAGCAAGTCACGCTATGACACATTCACAACCTTGGAGGTGAACAAGGTTTGAATGAAAGGGATTTCTGTCAATAGTACACATGCCACTGCGCGCTGGAGGTCCTCACCTCTTACATCCTCTTATATCTTTGTCGGTGTCCCATACCACAGCAGATACATGATCAAGTGCCTACCCAGCCATCAGTTATTTATTGAGTATTTTTTCCTCAGACCTGGAGAACTCACATACCTCTCATCATCGCGCAGCGATCAAGGATTCGAAACCCAGTCCGACTTCGACACTGCGGGAGCAGCCGCCACGGCTACCCGCGGTCTCGCATAGCGAGCTATGTGATGGAATCGACGGAGTCAATCGATCGATCGATCAGACTCAATCCGGACATGACGATGAAATGGATTGATGGATGGACTAGCAGATGAAGATGTCTTCATGCACATGCAATTCTCTGCAAAGAATAATACTAATCTGATGAAACGGGCGAGGCATCTACCTAGGGAAGGGCAATCATCACGCGGGGAAGAAAACCTCGGGCATGTGAACCCTCAACGAAGGTTAAGTCGGGAAGTTTCCCGGAAAGCCTATTTGGTGTTGGACTCTGTGTTAGGTTTCTAGCTGTGTTACAGGTATCCAATGCTCCCACATCGTAGGTACCTCATGTACTGTACGTAGTGCTTTGTTTCTTTTCGAGAGGGAGATAGGGAAGAAAGCCGCTGCTATAGTACTTCATCAGACAGGATACTCAGCTGAGTGGTGTGATAGGCTCAGGCCCCAGCCTGAGATTACCTACCGGGGAATTAGGTACTAAAGGTTGGCTATGGGCCTGTTAGTCGGTTTCGATTATCGCGAAGCGAAGTCGCCACCTGAGGGCCGGACGGGCCGATTTAATTTATTCAAATACCTACCTAGGTAGTGTACGTACCTGTCTCAAGTTAGGCATTTTTTTTTCTGTACTGTAGTGCTTCGTTGCGACCGAACGAGAGAAAAAAAAAATAGCTATGAATTTGGCGTTTCAAGGAGTTGATATTTTATGCGCTATTGAATTGATGTATCTTTTTCTTTTCTTTGTTTGTAACGCGGCAGTAGCGGCTGGATCTACCTAACACGGGCTGTGCTTAGCCGCTACTAGTACGCTTATTCTACCTAAGGCATTGAAGCTAGGTACTACGGAGGTACTAATTAATGCTTCTCATCCCCTATAATACATCACGATATAATATAACCAACAATTCGCTAAAGAACAAGGCATTGATGTGCTGCGCCACACGGCATCTTTCTGTTTTGTTGCCACATAGCCCATTCATTCTCCGCGAAGAGTTGATTCATTGACGGTATGTCCTTTTTTTGCGACCATTGTTTTGATAGCCGACACAAAAGCAAAAACAGAAATACGCTCATCATGAGAAAGCAGTGGTTATATCGTTTACCATCATAAGAGAAATGCGTCTATATCCAGTCCTTTTTTATTCCAGTCTCGACAGTTCCATGGAAGTTGACCGCAAGGCAAGTCGGGCCTGTCCTTAAATAATTTAGACTTTCTATACGTTTTATTTCTTCTCCATCTGCTCAAAGTATTTCTCCCATCCGAGCTCCCTCAGCTTGGTTCCCTTCAGCTCGAGGTTCTCGGTCTTGGCGTTCTCCGCGTACGCTTCCACCTTGCGTTGGATCGCGGGGTCGAACGAGCCCAGGAATCGGGCTGCCAGCAGGGCCGCGTTGATGCTGTTGTTGATGCCGACCGTTGCGACAGGGACGCCTGTATGCGCGTTAGCTATCTTGCGATGCGGTTGAAAGTTACAGAAGGAGAGCAGGCTGATACATACCTCTTGGCATCTGCACAATACTGTACAAACTGTCGACTCCGTCCAGAGAGCTTCCCTTTACAGGGACACCGATCACAGGGAGAGCAGTGTGTGCGGCCGCCATACCGGGCAGATGCGCTGCTCCTCCAGCAGCAGCAATGATGACCTTGATACCGCGGGACGCAGCCGAAGCGGCGTATTCGGCCATATAGTTGGGTGTGCGGTGCGCAGACGTGATCTCCACAGCCGGCTCGATGCCGAAATAGTCTCTGAGAAGCTTGAGGCCGGGAACCAGGGTCTTGAGATCGCTGTCAGAGCCCATAACCACTGCCACGGTGGGTGCGGGCTTGGAAGGACCAGACTTCGCCGGCTTGGTCTTGATATCGCTGCGCTGAGAGCGGATCTCATCGACCAGGTCGATAAGCGGCTGGATCATGGTCTCTGCCTCATACATGGTAGCAGCGGTCACAGTGACGTGGCCCATCTTGCGTCCAGGCTTGGCATCACCTTTGCTGTAGAGGTGGATGCTGGCATTGGGGATCTCAAGGGCCTTCTCTGCCACTTTCAAGTGGGAGTCCGGGGTGGCACCGCCGATGATGTTCAGCATGATAGACGGTTGGCGCAGCTCAAGGCTCTTGGGGGGAATAGGGAGGTCGAGAATAGCCCGCAGGTGGGTATCAAACTGAGAGAGCGGGCAGCCCTCAATGGTGTAGTGACCGGAGTTGTGGATTCGGCTTGCGATTTCGCAAAGGAGGATACTGTCATCCTCTAGAAGGAACATCTCCACACCGAATACACCTTTGCCGTCGAAGGCGGCAACGGCCTTCCTGGCAAGCTCCTGCGCCTTCTTGTTGATGGCGTCGGAGACGTTCCGGGCTGGAGCGTACACTAGCTTGCATATGGAGTCCTCCTGGACAGTTTCCACAGTAGGGTAAGACAGCACACTGTCCTTGGTTTTGACGACCATGACGGCCAATTCCTGGAAATTTACATTAGAATTATTACTAAATAGAGAGGAGAGTGGGCATCAAACCATCTTGAAATATGCCCACTTTTCGGCGAACAACGGTCGACCCTTAAGGGCCTCGAGTGCAGCCGGAATGTCTTCCTTGGACTGCACACGGTAGTTTCCTGAAGACATATATGTCAGAATTAAACTCCATATTTGGAGACATAATATATCTCACCTCGGCCATCATAGGCCATGGTCTGTGACTTCAGCATCATGGGGTATCCGAGCTGCTCGCCGATCTCCGCCAGCTCCTCCGGACTGTTCTGAACAAGTTCACGGTAATCCGCCATCGGGATGCCATACTTGGACAGATACTTCTTCTGGTTGAACTTGTTCTGGATGGTCCGGATGGCCTGCCAGCTAGGCTCGACCTTGACCTGTGAAGCAACTTCTTCGAGGGCATGTGTATCCACATGCTCGATCTCGGCTGTCAGGACGTCACACGTCTGTGCGAGCTTTCGTACAGATTCAGGGTCCTTAAAAGACCCAACCACATGGCCGTCATGGGCACTAATTTGTTTTGCTGGAGCGTTCTCGGCGTCCAGAATGTTCATCTGAATATTGAGTCGGTTGGCGGATTCCATGAGCATTCTGCCCAGTTGCCCGCCGCCGAGCACTCCAACCTTCGGGGAATTCCACATCGTGCAGAGAATACCGGAAAACCTTTCTCAATACAACGGGCCCCGAAATAATATGATTCGAAATGGGCGCAATATGGTCTTATCAACTGTCTTTCTGAGTCAACGGCGCGGTGGATCCAAAGACGGAAAAAATGTCAGTTCAACTATTCAAGTCACGTGACACAAAAGTTGGGGACGACAGTGGCTGCGCTTAAATGAACCAAGCGAAATAGCTTCTGGGAATCAGTTTGAATGTGGATTTTTAGCCATCTGATAGTCAACTGACGTACGCTGGACAGACTCCTGTGAAAGTGAAACTTCAGTTATAAATCCTGCCAGCGGGGTCGGGGATCATGTCACCGGTGAAACTGTCAAGGACTTGCTATTCTGATAAAAGTTGAAAATGCCCACTTTAGGCTACGTATTTCGCTGCAGTTCTTCTGCTAACGATACGCAAAATATGGGGAACAGCTAATAAATTTTGAATTTAATTTTGGAGACCAAGATTTACCCCTCGGTGCGTGGAAACAGAGACTTTACCCCGCGATGAAAGCCTGTTTCCACAGGATTTTGCTGCGAACACGCACCGAGACTAGGGCCGCGGCGGCTGGCTGTGACGCAAGCGGATCAACCAGACAGCCGCCCGCGCGCGCCAAAAGTAGACGATCCGATCGCATCGTATCACATCGCGTCGCATCGGCAGCGGAGCCCTACCCCAGCTCATCACTTGCTGTCCCCGCAACTGCTCCAGGCTCTGAACCTACTCCTTGAACCGGCAAGATGTCTCTGGGTAAGCTTCCTGCTTGCGTGTATGATGTTCATTGCCTTTGGCTTTAGCTCTCTACCCCATTGGTTCAGTTGTGGTGGTTGAACTAGCAGTTTCGAGCTCGAATGCCTCCGCTTTTTTGTCCAGAACCGCGCTGACCTGAATTTTGTAGACGAAGAGGTTCTGGAGGCTGTTGCCAAAGATGGCTCAATGGATTAGTACGTTCAGGACGATATTATGGCAGCAGAAGACCGACTTAGACTGACGTTCATCGTAGCTCGAAATGGCCGGGCATGTTGGAGCCGCTGCTCGAGCGATTGGACCATGTGTGCAATACTCTAGGTCACGCTGAGCATGTGCAATGCTAACAGGTTCTACAGATAGTCTATCACGAGTTTCCAATGCCGAAGATTCCACCGGAACTCGCACCATCTTTCAGCTCGCAACCATCGTCCTTCCCTTCCTCATACCCGTCGCACGAGCCCAGCAGCTCTCTGCCTCCCAGCAGCAGCAATAAAGAGAATGCTCCTCCTACTTCGAACCTCCAGACCCCTCCACGCCCTACAGCTCCTCCACCCACGTCCGCATCCAGCGAACGCATTCCAGATTCCCAGCCCGAGTCAGCCACCCCCCGGCCTACGGAGGATGCTCTCCCTCCCCCGCTCCTCTTACTCTTAAACTCGATCAAGTCCACATTAAAATCATACTTTTCCTCCAAACCGCCGCACACGATTCAGCGACTCGCAGAGCTGATACTTCGCCCGACTCGACATTACCGCACACTACCCGCTTATCTGAGAGCCGTTGACCGTGTTGTTGCTGTTTCCAGTACCGCAGACATATTCCCGCTTCCGCAGACTGGAGTACTGGGAGATAGCAATCTAGCAAATGGGGTGTCGAACGGTGGAGGCGGCGGTTTTATGGCAGACAACACCCTGGGGAGCGATGAGTCTTTGGGCGGTGCTCTATTGACTCCGATACCGTGGTTGACAAATACTGGTCTGGAAGGTAGCGGTTCTGATCTTCTGGAAGAAGGTAACTCATTCGAATCAAAATACTCCAATCCTAATTTCAGCATACTAAGTTCTGTTTCAGGTCGCGAGTCGGGAGGCGTAACTCAAGGGGAACTCATCAGGAAAGAGCAAGAAGCGGGCGTTGTCCCCGTCTCACAACAGCAGCAACAGCAGCAGACGCACGCCCATACCTCCGTTGTGACGGCCGAAGGCGAAGCGATGGAAACACGTGCTTCTCCACCGGTTGAAGAAGAAGTCCCCCACGCTCGAGGACCGCCGGTGCTGGGCGTGGAGGACATGGGCTTGCAGGACGGGAAGGGGGTGGAGATGCCGCTTTCGAACTCAGGAGCCGCTCAGGGGAGCATCCCTGAGGATCAGCAACCCGACCTGGCTGCGCGAGAAGAGGAAAGGAAGAAAAGCTCCAATGGTCGTGCGGACGGCGATGGAGATATCGTCCTTAGCGATGCTGCAGGGAAAGAAGTCGGCCAGGAAGAGGCTAAGAAAGATATCACCGGAGATGCCAGTACGGGCTCTAAGGGACAGGCGTGAGACTTGAGCCAGAGATAAAGGCATTTTGTTTTTTAATATGTGCTCTGATGATTACTTATGATACGGATTCATGACTAGAAAGGTGATGCTCCTGTTTGAGATACACTTTCTGTCTGTTAGCCAATGGATACCTTTTTTCTGTTGTTTGTTCGACTTGAAATTACTCCTATCAGACGCAACCTTGAGTTAGGGTGCATTATATCATGCACGGTGCTCCTGACAAGCTTTTATCTCGATTGCTGTAGCAGGTAAGAGCAAAAACCCTGTAGAGGTGCGATTTGCTCCTTCAATCCCTTCACGACGTCGTAGAAAATAGTGCATTTACTTGTAGAATCCTCACCGAAGAGTAGTCAATGCCACTCCAGACTCACCTTTGCAGTTCAATGCTTCAGCAATAACATACGATGATTAAGAAAACACCGTATCTCAAAAGAATACTGGAAGATCACACCGCTCTTAGTATGATAAGATCGGCACATGAGGAAAACGCAGCTGTTCAGGTTCATAGCCCGTAACTACCTATTTGCAGACGGGAGAGACGTAGAGTATCCTTCCATCAGGGCCCAGAACCAGAAGCATCATGTCTTTCATTCCTTTGAGGACAAGGTGTGTCCATTTATGTTTCTTTGTAGTATCTGTAACTGCACTGATACTAGCTTTCTAGGCGTCGAAAATTGTGGACTTTCGCCTTTTACGGCCGAGACGTATTTACCTGATGGTTTAGGCGAAACGGCTGTATTGCTCATATTTATTTACGTCGAAGATTTAAAGGAATCATAGCCAGCATTAAAAGTACTTTGTATAATGTTGCCATTTGGAACGACGAAGTTGTCCAGGGAGGCCTCGGGGATGGTCAATCCAGACATCTGGCATAAAAAAGGACATAGTTGGGTAGCACAGAGTTAAGGAAACTGTGCAAGCTGTGCTCACATGGATGAGAAGGTAAATGCTGCTGCTCTCACCGGTGACCCGCAACATTGAGGCTAAGCTTACAACGACCGTAGATCTAGGGTAGATCCTCTTGATGGGCGGGACCTCATTTAGACCAGAAGGGCTGCCTAATTGTAGACCAACTTTCAACGAAGCGAGATCACCAGAATAGCACCACATTCATACGAAGAAACAGCTTTCTGATCATTATTTGGCCGATACATACAGCGTATATTAGTAGTAGTAGTAGTAGTGGAGTACGCCGTACGGTCCCTGGGTTAGGGCCAGAACCAGACCACGTGCTCCCGCGCCTCCTTCCCCGCGTCTTCCTGACGCGCAGCGCCGCAGGCAGCAGATCGCACCGAAGCTATCGGAGGCGCTGCCACAGCCTTCGTCAAGAGCTCACAGCACATGCAACGGGCCCTTTTTTTCGTGGGTGGCAGCTCTTCCTAGCAGCCAGTCAAGATGTGAGTTCACATATTTTTTTATCATACTGAAATCATTTGCTGACAGACCTAGGTGTAAGTTTCTCTGAAGCAGAAACTCAGAAGAAGCCATGATCTAATAGCGTCGCAGCGAAGATCGATAAGCTCTCGATCCTTGGGTAAGGACTTTTCCAGCGCTATATGGTCAAATTATTTCCCAACTTCCTTGGTGCATCCATCTGACATGAATCTTGTAGTGTCCGTTCGTTCGACAATACCAGGAGCGAGACGATACAGTTCCATACGCCTCTAACTTTGATTGTCGGCTATAATGGTTCGGGAAAGACGGTACGCGCGGCTGCCCTTTCATATGGTATTGTTGAGCTATGCTCACATGGCTTTAGACGATCATCGAATGCCTCAAGTATGCCACTACCGGCGACCTACCCCCCAACAGCAAGGGCGGAGCTTTCATCCACGACCCGAAGGTGTGTTCGCTAGATTCCGCGCTGGTTGGATACATACTGAAGAATAATATAGCTATGTGGAGAGAAGGAGGTTCTGGCCCAAGTGAAGCTTTCGTTCAAGAGTACTTCCGGGGCCAAGATGGTAGCAACCCGAAGTCTGCAGCTCACGGTGAAGAAGACAACCCGTCAGCAGAAGACTCTGGAGGGCCAACTCTTGATGGTTAAAGATGGAGAGAGGACCGCTATCTCGTCTCGCGTTGCGGAGTTGGATCAGATCATGCCTCAATACCTGGGCGTGTCAAAAGCTATTCTCGACTCTGTGATCTTTTGCCACCAGGACGAGAGTCTATGGCCGATGAGCGAGCCTTCCGTTCTCAAAAAGAAGTTTGACGAGATTTTCGAAGCCATGAAGTACACGAAAGCCATCGACAATATCAAAGCTCTCCGGAAGAAGCAGAATGAGGAGCTGGCAAAATACAAGATCATGGAGCAGCACGCGAAAGAGGATAAAGAAAAGGCTGACCGTGCTGAGAAGCGGTCGATCAGGCTCCAAGAGGAAATCGAAGCCCTACGTGAAGAAACACACCAGCTTTCTCAGGAAATGCGGCGGGTCGCTGAGCTTGCCGACAAAGCCTGGAAGGAATCGGAGAGCTATGCACAGATCCTTGGTAGCCTAGAAGGAAAGCGCATCGAGGCCAAAAGTATCCAGACAAACATCGATAACCTTAAGCGGCATCTGGTTGAACTGGATGATTCAGATGAATATCTCGAGTCCACTTTAGAACAGTTTGGGTCCAGACAGTTGCTGTATCAGCAGCAGGAAGAAGCACAGAAAGAGAAATACATGGAGATCAAAGAGCAAATCGAGAGAGCTCGGCAACAACTGGGTCTCAAACAGACTGAATGTGGCAAGTACGAAAACGACAAAGCCCAGTATGAGAGGCAGCTTGAGAGACGAGAAAACATGATCAAGGAAATCGCTCGTCGGAACAACATTCGCGGCTTTGAAGATTCACTTGATGAAACGCAAATTGATGAATTTATGCGTAGGATCCAGAAACTGTTGAAGGACCAGAACCAAGCACTGGAACGCGCGAAGAGAGAAGCACAAGCGGAGCTACGCGAAATGCAAAGTCTCCTCAACCACATCGGGCAGCGAAAGTCTGCCCTCCAGGAGAGCAAGAACGCTGCAAAGAGGCAGATGTCTGCCAACGATAGGGAAGCAGCAACGTACCAAAGCCGGCTCAATGAGATCGACGTTGACGAGGGAAGCAAGGCTGTCCTTGAGTCACAGATCGAAGACATTGAGTTGCGCTTGAATCAAGCAAAGGAACACGCGCGCACCGCCTCTTGGGACAGGGAAATCCAGAATGTCAACTCGGAACTTCGGACTCTCGAGGACGAAAGCTCGAAGTTGAACGCGGAGCTTATAGAAGGGACCAAGAGGGCTGGCGATCTGGCACGGTTAGACCACCTGAAGAAGGAACTGAAAGAACGTCAGCGCAGCCTGGAAACTATGGCAGGGGCCCATGGTGAGAGACTCACGAAGCTTGTTAACCCGGACTGGCAACCCGGGACCTTGGAGCAGGATTTCCAGCGAGTTTTAGACCACGAATCAAAGGCGTTGATAAATGCCGAACGTGATCGAGATGGAATAAGTAGGGAGCTGGAACACGTGGAATTCAAGCTTAGGACGGTAAGAAGAGACCTCGAACGCCGCCAGAAAGAGCTCAAGGAATGTGTCAGAAGCATTCGCGAAGCAATCGATGATGAGCCTTCGGAATACCCTGAAGTGGTCAAACAACGACAGACCCAACTTGACATGGCGAAAAGGGATGCGGACCAATACGCCGGAATGGGCGAATATCTCAACAAATGTCTTGATGCAGCGAAACAGAAGAAAGTTTGCAGGACTTGTGCGAGACCTTTTAGAACCGAGGCCGAGTTTCAAACTTTCAAGAATAAACTAGAGGCGCTTGTGAAAAAGGCAACACAAGACGCCGTGGATGAGAGTCTGCAACAGCTCGAAGACGACCTTGAAAATGCCCGAGCTGCCAGTACAGACTATGATACATGGGTCCGCCTGTCGCAGACCGATATCCCAGCCTTGGAAAAGGAAGAGGAGAACTGCGAAGCTCAGCGAGAGAAACTCATGGCTCAAATGGATGATCGCGACAAGATTGTTAGTGATCGGACAGAGAAGAAAAGAGACGTTGAGTCCCTCTCCAGGACAGTTGCCACGATTGTGAGATACGATGGGGAAGTAAAGACGCTCCAGTCTCAAATCCGAGACCTTACTGCTAAACAGCAGGAAGCTGGTACTTCACGAACTCTCGAGGATATTCAAGACGAGATTAATGCAGTTGCTGAGAAGTCCCGCTCTCTAAAGAAGACGCTGTCAAAGATCACGAACGACAGGGACCAGTCACGCACTGATATAACCAACCTGGAACTGCGCCTCAGAGACGTTAAAAGCAGCCTCGACAATGCCAATTATCAGTTGGAGAAGAAAGACGGCCTTGTTGCTCGAATTGAAGAGTACAGGAACTTAAATGCCCAACAGAGAGAGGCTATTGAAAAGGCTGACCAGGATATTGAAAATCTTGCCCCTGAGCTCGCAAAAGCTCAAGCGAAATGTGACGACATCAGCCTGCGTGCAGAAACCAGGGAGAGGGAACTGCAGCAAGGAATCTCTCATTTATCGGATTGCTTGCATCAGCTGGACCTTGCTAATGACGATATCAAATCTTACATTCAACGAGGCGGCTCAGAGCAATTGGCTAGGAGCAAGCGTGAACTTCAGAACATCGAAGAGGAGATCAGCAATCTTGAGGCAGAGTTAGGAAGCATCACAAGAGAGATCAATAGAATCTCTGCTCAACTCAAGGACAGTGAGAATACTAAACGACAGTACTCGGATAATCTCACATACCGCCAGGCAACCAGAGCGCTTCAGAGAGTGAAGGCGGAGATCGAACAGCTGGAGGCTCAGAACGCGGAAGTCGACCGTAACCGTTTTAAAGAAGAAGCAGAACGTCGGGCACGCGAACACAATGCTCTCTCCGCGAAGCAGGCAAGCAAGATGGGAGAGATGAAATCTAAGGATGACCAGCTCATGCAGCTACTAGCGGACTGGAACACGGACTACAAGGATGCTGCGGTTAAGTACAAGGAGGCTCATATCAAAGTCGAAACGACAAAGGCTGCCGTCGATGATCTGGGCCGCTACGGAAGTGCGCTCGACAAGGCCATCATGAAATACCACAGCTTGAAAATGGAGGAGATTAACAGCATCATCGGAGAACTATGGCAAAAGACGTACAGAGGTACCGATGTGGACACCATCCTTATCCGCTCCGACAGTGAAAACGCAAAGGGCAACCGGTCCTACAACTACCGCGTTTGCATGGTCAAGCAAGACGCAGAGATGGACATGCGTGGACGCTGCAGTGCTGGTCAGAAGGTGCTCGCCAGTATCATCATCCGCCTGGCTCTAGCGGAATGTTTCGGTGTCAACTGCGGTCTCATCGCGCTCGACGAACCGACGACGAATCTTGACAGAGACAATATCCGGTCCCTTGCCGAATCGCTGCATGATATCATCAGGGCGCGGCAGCAGCAGGCCAACTTCCAGCTCATCGTCATCACACACGACGAGGAGTTCCTGCGTCATATGCAGTGCGGAGACTTCAGTGACTACTATTACCGGGTGTCGAGGAACGAGAGACAGAAGTCGATTATTGAGAGGCAGTCGATCGCAGAGGTATGTTTCTAGTTTAACACCTAACGTATTGTTCATCGCGCACATAAACTGATAGTAACGCAGGTCATGTAATATGGTGACGTCGAAGCTTTTGAGTTCCAACGTGTTGTTCAATTGCGGATCTAGAATAGAGGATATGAAAGTACCATCTTCAAGGACTGTCTCATTTTCGGCCGGGCGTCTTATACTTCTTCTCAGCTTCTGTATAAAATAGATAACGTGTGCAGTTACGATATCATAGGGACATGCCATTTTCGGTTATGAAGTTATGGGCTAGCTGGCGAACAAAGGATTCAATTTGTTAAAATAGAAGTATGATTCGTAGTGTTCCATAGAAAGGCGTTTACATTGGCAGAAGAAGCACGTCAATCCGTAATCACTACCGGCGGTAAAATGTTAAAACTGATACGGTTTATCATGTTGTATCATTCTAGAACTATATATGACAGGAAGACTCGATCACGGTAACCCGCTATTTGTATGATAGTGAGACCTAGGGTCCTAGAAAAGATTGCCTACTCTTCCTCGCTCCCCAGCTCACCTTCTTCATCATCCCGCGCCTCCTCTTCATCAACCAATGGCACGAATCGGAAATCCACAAAACTGATATTACCTCCCAAACCACCACCAGGCGGCTGCACCCCTCCAGTATTCCCTCCTCCTCCTCCGCCGGCATTATTATCTCCCAGCTCGATCATGAACTGCAAACTCAACACACCCTGCCTGTCGCCTCGAATACTGACTTTGTTTGCAACAGCCATGGCGCGGGACGCTTTGCGGATCAGCGCAAACCGGTAGTTCTGCTTCACCCGTGAAACCATGGACGATGGCGGACTGACGAGGAATGTCTCTGTGACGGTGGGAGCGAGTTTGGCTTTCTTCGCTGCCCGAGATCTCGACGATGAGCTCCCATCTTCGGAGATGACTTTGTGGTTCGTTTGCGAGAGCGCGCTGACGCCACTACCCTCGCTGTCCTTCTCGATTGAGAATTCAACGGTCGATTCGCTGAATGGGCCGCCGGAGCCGGAGAGTGCGAAGAACGGTTCCCGCTTCGCTGACGCGGAGAGGGTCAGGACCGTGGGGTTCGTCGAGTCCAGCTCGGTGATGGCGTTGTGGAGCCAGGTTGAGCGCATGATGATTTTCATAATGATCGCATCCCGCTGGAGGGGAATGTCAAGCTCGCCGGCGGAGGAGCCGAAGGATGGGTCGTCGGGTTCGTAGGTGGTGAGTTCGCAGGTCGTTTTGATGCCCGCTTCGGAGAGGGTGATGCTTAGCGGTGCGCCGACGTGGGAGTATTGGATTGTGCAGGATCGGTTTAGGAGCAAGGCTGGTGTCGTGAAGGCGTTTGAGGAGGATGGGTTCAGCTGTGGTGCGGCGGATGAATTGGATGCGGAGGTATCGTTGATTCCGAAGATTTGTAGAGTTTCGAGGAGGGCTGAGAGGGAAATAAGAAAATGGGGATATGTCACGCCCTCTTCATCGCTTTCATCATGTGCGTTGCTGGTTTCAGTTGGTGCATTGAATGTGTAAGTACTGAACAGGGCCTTGTCCAGGAATGCAAGTCCTTGCATCACACGGCCTTCTTCAACAGAGAACCGTATTCCATCGGGAGTTATCTGAACGGAGGCCTTGGGGGCGAATCCGATACATCGTAATAAGGTGTATAGTTGGTTTGCATTGCTGGAGACGGCAGAAAGTATGGGCTCCATGTTTGCAAGCTCTGGATGACGGGAGAAGTTGATAGTGGAACAGAACAGGGGAGTTGGAATGATAGTAGTCCGTCAACAGCGAGGACGCTTGAAATATCTACCAGTATAATCCCTTTCACCCCGACTTATTGTACATCATCAAGCGCAATGGTTGCGGTAGGAAATAGTGGGATGGTAGTTAAACGTAAACTCCGACAGCGCAGATCATGTAAACAGCACCGAAGCTATAGATGAATTGTTAGAAACCGCAGTTGAGGAGCAAAGAAGGCTTCACTTACCCAAACGCCAACGAAGCCGGAACGCCCAGCAACGGAATATTAAGAAGAGATCGGTCTATACAAGAAATTAGTGGACCAGGAGCCAATGGAGGGATGCGACGCCCAAGGAGACTAACTGAGACCGAAGAGACCGGTGAAAACAAGGGCTGTAGTGATACATCAGCTGCGATCCCAACCAGTGCGACAATCGATCTCACCAGTCAGTAGCAAGGTGAAGCCAACGAAGAACTGGCTGTCTTTAGGAACAAGAGGGGTGTAGGGGTTCGCGGAGGCAGCCTCCCAGACCTCGTTTAGAGACATTAGGAAAGGGGCGGAGATACAATTAACTATTCGAGATGAGAAATCTCAGACCTGATAAGGGCAGCTTCAGCTTCTGGTGGATATATCGCAGGAGCAATTCCTGGTGAGCATCTCAAGCTCCCGTCGACCGCGATCTACACGCGCTGTTGGCCTCTTTGGTCCAGATCGGACGCGCGGGCTGTCGGATAAACGAAACGCCGACGCTAAGCCCCATATCTGGGCCAGGCCAGACCGACGCGGAGATATCCCCAACTTGCCGCCACCACAGAACAAGACACTCTCAGCAGTGTTTTGACGCAAGAATTTTCCAGCAACATGGCTCCAGCAGCTGCCGAAAGTGAGCTATCTGTCTGCGCCTTTAGTTGCAATTTGGATAATGCTAACTGCTCAGCAGGCACGAAACGCAAGGCTTCGGAAGAGGCGACTACCCCGGATTCCAAGCAGCGGAACAAGAAAGCGCGCACTGACTCTCCTGAGAGGGAGGAGAAGGTTAGTAGCTCTCGAACGTACATCAATTCTGTGAGCTAGCTAACGATTGTCCAACAGGAGGAAGAGGTAAAGGAGGAAACCTCCGATAAGAAGCCACTCAAGATCGTTCCCTTCCCCGAGAAGGTAAGCATCGCGCCCTTCGCTTTTCGATCAAAGTCCGTACGGCGGATAATAACCGAGAGAAACAGGCCGCAGTTCTGGAGGAACGCCGCGGGGAGATTGAGTTTAGAGTGGTCAACAATGATGGTTCCCGGGAGAGCTTCATCATCCTTACGGGGCTGAAGTGTATCTTCCAGAAGCAACTTCCCAAGATGCCCAAGGACTATATCGCGCGACTCGTATACGACAGGACGCATCTCTCTATTGCCATCGTCAAGCACCCGCTGGAGGTGGTAGGGTACGTATTTACCTTTTACCTATTCGGTCGCAACTTACTAACGCCACATCAGGGGTATCACCTACCGACCGTTCCATGGCCGGAAGTTCGCGGAGATCGTCTTCTGTGCCATTTCTTCCGACCAGCAGGTCAAGGGATACGGTGCACATCTCATGTCTCATCTTAAGGTACGCTCTGGAGATCACTGTTCTTTCCATGACCGGCTGCTGACAAATCGCAGGACTATGTGAAAGCTACATCGGACGTGATGCATTTCCTGACCTATGCCGACAACTATGCTATCGGATACTTTAAGAAGCAAGGCTTTACGAAAGAAATTACTCTTGATAAATCGATATGGATGGGATACATCAAGGACTACGAGGGAGGTACTATTATGCAGTGCACCATGCTTCCCAAGATACGATATCTGGAGGCCGGCCGCATGCTTTTGAAACAGAAAGAGGCCGTCCACGCCAAGATTCGTGCTTTCAGCAAGTCGCATATCGTCCACCCTCCACCAAAGGAGTGGAAGAACGGTCCGTGCAAGATCGATCCCTTGAGCATTCCTGCAATCAAGGAATCCGGGTGGTCTCCCGACATGGATGAATTGGCTCGTCAACCACGCCACGGACCGAACTACAACCAGCTGCTGCACCTTCTCAATGACATGCAGAACCACTCAGCTGCATGGCCATTTGCTCAGCCTGTCAACCGAGATGAAGTCCCTGACTACTATGAGGTCATCAAGGAACCGATGGATCTTTCGACCATGGAAGAGAAACATGAGAAAGACATGTACCCGACACCGCAGGACTTCATCAAGGATGCCATGTTGATTTTCGACAACTGTCGGAAATACAACAACGAGAATACGCCTTACGCGAAGAGCGCGAACAAACTGGAGAAATTCATGTGGCAGCAAATCAGGAATATCCCAGAGTGGTCGGTAAGTAGTCCCTTTTCGAAAACATCGAAGCGTTCTGGTGCTGACAATCGCATAGCACTTGGCCGAAGGACATTAAACGGCACAGGATGTTTTTTAATGCCAGTAGTTTTCTTTCCGGATGCGAAATACCCATTGGCGCAAAGCGGATTATACGGAGTCTAGAGTGCTTTTTTACCGGGGGCTGGGCAACGTATGCATGTTTCTATAATTATACGAATTTGTTCTGAAACTTGAAACTCAATGAGAGGATAGTGAATGCCTTGAAGAATGCCCTCCCAGTAGAGGTGCTTGCAAGTCTTCAAACGATTCCTGGGAATCTTGCACATAAATGAGTATTATGAAGGGTCAATCAAAGTATCAGCAATACATGGACATGGGCTTTTAGATTCCTTGTAACATGTATGTGTGTTCAACCCGCTCTATCATGTTGTCTGCACTTCTGGCCCATCGTTGTTTGACCATGTTTCAGACTATTGAACTCTCCGCTGTTAATAATAATCAGTCACTGTGCAATCACGTGTAACCCCCTCAGGGGTAAACCGGATAAATGTTCATGCATTCCGAGATGAGAACATCCCAATGGCTGTTGTCTGTCTCAGCGACAGGATCCTGTCAGTTTGTGATGTGTTTCTTCGGTTTTCAGGACTGTGGAAGTCTTAATCTTCTATTCTAATAACTGCATACCTAATAATTACTGGCGGTTGTCTCCAAAGTTTCCGACCCAGGTGACCCCTTGTAGGGCTCCTGTCTGGGTGTATTCGAACCGCTGGTCGCACCCTTGTTTGGAACAGAGCATCACGGTCACTGTCAACATTTGCATCTACCCAGCGCCAGCCTTTTGTGTGCGTTATTTGAACAGAGAGTGTATTTCAAAAAGGCAGCGCTTATCGATAACCGAAAATTTACGATCTCATTCCAGTCTCCGAAACGCGACGCGCCATACCTGTCCCGCCTTTCCCCCTATTACGGATTCCTCCATTTTCAGCGACAAGATACCCATCAACCCTTGTGCGGCAGTGCTTGAAGGCCTCATACAGAAGAATAACACTTTTTCTACAATGGCGTATGACGACAGAGCAGATTCTCTATCAGAGGTGGAGCAGCGCAATCGCCTGCCGACCCTCTTTGAGGTGCTGAGTCGTCGCACACTAGCGCCAGTCGATCTCTTTTCCTTTTATATTTACATGCGAGATCAGCAACGCTCTGTCGACTACCTGGATTTCTGGTAAGCCCTACAGATTAAACTGTCGCATATCACAGCTTAGATACTAACACTGGTTCAGGCTAGATGTCTCCCAGCACATGTCCTTGTGTCGCCATTATGTCCGCGAACTGCGCCGTTCCGTTCTTGTAGCAACACCTGAACTAGAGAAGGCTGGCAGCAAACACTCCTCGACTGTCCTGGAAAACCTCGAAAATCTAGGCGATATTCCACTTGGCGAAGCTGGTCCCTCTGGCAACCGCAACGGTAAAGATGAAGAGAAGGATGCTGATCAGAGGCTTTCTGCTTTCCTTCGCTCTGAGGGCCGGTCCTCCCCTCAGGGCAGCGTGGACTCTCAGTCTTCTGGCCGCCCGTCAAGTGACCGCCCGCCGCGTCCAAGTTTCCAGACGTCGCCCGAGCGAAATAATACCAATTCCCCTGGACACACTGTGGCCCGTGCCGATATCCGTGCAAGCGCAGAGAAGATCCTCTACACCTATCTTATTCCTGGGTCCGAGCGGGAGATTATCCTGCCTGAAGAGATGGTAAACTCCATCATAAACATGGTCGAAGACGAAGGCAGAGATGATCCCGAGGTGTTCGACTCGGCCAAGGACTATGTTTTCCAAGCCATGGAGCGCGATGCTTTCCCTGGGTTCTTGCAGGCCAAAGCCCTTGGAAATCTCGTGCCCCTGAGCATTGTTGCACGGTTGGCTCTTGCACTGGCAAGTTTCGGAGGTGGATTCTGGGCTGCTTGGTACGTGCTGCTGAGGGATAAACCGAGGCACATCCGCTGCTGGGTAAGTGCGCTCGCTCTATATTGAATAGTTGCCTCTTTCTAACCGAAACTCTACAGGTTATCTTACCATTCGCTATTGCCGCCTATTTCATCGTCTCCTACCAGTACAAGATCGATCCGATAATGGCGCTAGCTGGCTTCAGCGAGTACACGTTCATGAACTGGGCGCAGATTCAAGAGCCTTATGTCCGCCGGCTCCTGAACAAGCGAGCGGTCGTTACCCTGCTGATTACGGCCTTCGTTGCCGCCGCTCTCAGCGTCTTGTACATTTTCGTCCCTGGGACAATGCTCTGAAGCTTCCGTTCTTTAACTATACCCCGATACCCGAACAATCACTTATCGGTTCTCTTTTCCCTCATCTTCTTTGGCGTCAGGGGGGTTCTTGCGATTCAGTTTGGTTGAAGCGTGCATGGACGGTTTTCGGTCGGCGTAAAGCATCGATAATCAGACCCTGCTTCTGGTTTTCAGGTGGTTCAAACCTGGCGTTTTGGTTTCTGCAATTGCGATTTTTATTCTTTTTTCCTTCTTCGCTCACCCCCGCCCGATACTGACATCGTTTTCTACAAAACGCCCCCATCTCAACCAAGGCGCTTATGGCAATGGTGACTCGCTCTAAGGGCATTGCTCTCTAATCCCCCCCTTACTTCATGCATATTCCCCCGAGCGCTCTTCCATTTGTTGTTCATTTTCTCTGAACATCATTTTTCTTCTCGTTCTGCCACTCAACATACTATTCCCCATACGCATATCTGAGAGCCAAGTCAAGTCATTGATTGAGCCATTTTGATTCAAGCTTTTTTTTGGAGCGGCTGACAATAGCAAGAACAACAATAAGTCTGACCGTTATCCTATTCCCCGTCCATCTCCCTGAAATATTTTCCTTTCTTCTAGCCCTGTTTCGGATAAATACCCTCCTGTTTCCAATCTGCTTGTTTCTATGGCAGTTCTTTTATGTGTATATATGTAACTGAGTTACAAGCAGATGCAGATACAGATACAGCCAAAGTTCTAAGGCTTCTGATAGTTTGATGAGGCTGGTCAAAAATCACATAAGAAGAAAACAAAATAAAATCAATAAAGCGACTAAAGCAAATCTTTCCGGTCCTTGAATGATGAACACTAGTGGCATTCCTAGCTAGTAATAATTCCACCGTCCAGCCAGCTGACAGTACAGCATACGTACGTGGCTGATGACTCTCTCCAAACATGTACCATCTAACGTACAATACACGTTGCGTCCATACAGTACTCTCCGTACATAAGATATCAAATGATCAATCATAGGATCCCTCTCTAGCCTCACAAAACCCACCTAACTAGAGACACCTAACCTAAGGTACTGGTCTATTTATCGTGGAAGATCTCTATCCGTTTACCTTTTAAAATAAAAGGGTCCCCCGAGACGAATTCACATGTATTGTACTGTAGGTACGGATAGAGTGACATCGTCTGCTGTACTATAACTCTACTAGATAACAAGCAGGATGGATGGATGGGAATGTGTCTATCTAACCATGCATCCATCCATTTGGCTTTAGTAAAATGGATAGAATAAATCAGTGAATGAATAGAGGTTTCGAATGTCTTGACCGTTCATTAATCAGGTGGAATACAGAGTAGAATAGAATGAAACCCGTCATCAATCAACTTGCTTGCTTTTTCAGATGTAGCAGAATAGAAGAATACCTAGGAAAAGGAGGGGCAAAAAAAGGGGGAAAGATATATATATATATATATATATATAGCCTTTTTGTGTTGAGAAAGGGTTAGGTCGATTTCAATCCGTTGTTATCCAATCCAAAACCTGGTAAAAGATTTATGGGGATGTCTTTTTTACTTGGGCATTGCATTGTTAAGGAAATTTTTTTTATCAAACAACCTGGGATGGAGATCCAACCGTAAAGGATATTCCGGTAGATTAGGTAGCTCTGTTTTCTCTGTTGTTTGTTGTTGGGGGGTATTTCATCTACCTAGTAGTAGCAGTAGTAGCAGTAGTAGTAGTAGCATCCATAGAGAGAATTCGATACTCTAGTTAGTCGTCATCGAACGTTCACATAACCATCATGCCTGTCCCAAAAGAATAGAAATCAATGTTTCTTCCCCATGTTCAGTATCCTCTTCGCCTGCCGGACGGTACCACCTCCTCCACTGCTCCCACCACCTCTGGAGGAAGAAGAAGCCGCACCGGCCCCCTCATCGATATCCATCCTGGACGACCCAGCCAGGCCAGAAGAATCTAAGGCACCATCGCTTCCGTTATCCCAGTATCCATCATCGTCGTCGTGTTCGTCGGCGTTGAACTCACGCTTGTTTCCCCCTCCGCCTCCGCCTCTAAGTTTACTGCTACTACTACCAGCGGCGGCCCCTCCGCCGTCTTTGCGGAGGTTGAACTTTGATGATCCCGATCGGCCGGAAGTAGTATTGGAATCTGCTGCTGCTGCCCCGGTGCCATCATCGTCCCCTTCCCAGCCTGTGATGCTCTTTTCGAGGATCGCGGCGCGTTCGCGCTCCCTGGTCCGGTTCTTCTGCGCTTGGGCTTTGATCCGTGCGATCTCGGCCTCTATCCCGCCGATGACGTCTCCGCAGCGGCCTTCCCACTCCGATAGGACCGAGATCATCGTGGCTACGGTCTGCGGTCTGATGTCCCGGAGGGGGGCCACGGATGACACATGGACGGTGGGTGGGTTCGTGGCAGGGGAGAGACGGGCGGTTATCAGGGAGGAGTAGATCGCCCTCGTGACGAGGGACTCGAGGTCAGATGGGGTTGGGATGGAGAGGGCCTTCATCAGGGATCCGTAGGTCAGGGGCCGGAGGGTAGTGGAGAGGGTGAGGAGGGAGAGGAGGCGGAGTTTGACGGTTTGTTCGTGGTTGAGAGGGGGGAGGTTGGGAGTTGCTGGAAGCCAATACAAGTCAGTTATCTGAACGGTGTTATATATGTAGTTATTAGGACGATCGCAGCTTACATTGATACTCCTCCCACGTCCCCCAGGCAAAAATCTCGAGTAGTTTCAAGTATCCTTTATATTCATCAGGCGTGTCTGGCGACTGGAGGCTCTGGATCGTCGGCGTCTCCAGCAGCTCCGCGAAGACATAGGTATGCGGATTCGACGTAGCATTCGTGATGATATTCGCAATGAAGCGGGGAGAAGACGTGTTCGTCGAGTTGGCCAGGTGCACGAACGGCTGAAGCGCCTCGAGGGCGCGCGCGTGTGTCTGGTCCATTATCGAGTACTGAATTAGGTATCCGTGACGACCATGAGCGGATGGATGTATGAAGTATCCGTATCCCGATCTGTAACGAGGGGTTAGCTCTGGCGGCAGAGTTACAGAATAAAAGAAATTGACAGACGGGTTCCGAGAAAGACTGTTAGTGGTCTAGAGCAACAAGAGCAACGCCAGAGCTGCTGCGGGGAGTCCGTAGGATCATGGCCGGGCGGGATGGCGGCTCTGCACACAGTGCAAACAAGCTATCCTCCCCGCGGGCGCATCGACCAACCGTTACCAGAGAGCACTCGCAGCTCCGCTATGATTGCGGTATTCCCCCATGGATCTTGCTAGGCATATACGAGACACCTATCTCAATATCCCTCAACCGACAGACTCGCGACAGTCTTGCGTGCAAGGCGACTTGCGCCCATTTGAGTCACTTTCTACACCCAAAGTAGGTCGAATCCTCACGGTTCTCCGGTCACCGCTAGTTTCGGTCATTGCTGGCTTTGGTGCAGGCCGTAAGATGCTTCAAATGCAGATACTCCGTAGTGGTCTGAGAAGATTAGATGAAGGTACTTATAAAGCCGACTTATCTTTCCATGCACGATTGTCGTAGACTTGCTCTTTCTTTCTGAGCGCTTTCGCACTAAGGAGTACTCCGTACACCATGTATGGTCCCAAAGCGACGTGCGATCAAGGAGGTCGTCTTGTGACGCTCACTCTATTTGTACCATACCTCCTGTTTTGGTATTTTTTTTTATTACAGGTTCAACCACCGACAACACTGAAGCATGCCCGTCTCAAAGGCTGGGACTTTTTGCCCAGGCTTTTGGATGGCGTCTGGTGAAGCCTTGCAGATGTTTCAGGCGAGCAACATGTAGCTCAGGCATCTGTGGATGAGAAGGCTCCATCATTGTCCCCAAGCGTCTGGTCTCAAAGCTTGTCTCCATGTCCCCTGTCTGAAAGGTGCCTTTGTCGCCGTCTCATCGAGCCATAGCCAGGGTCACTGAAAGTCCGAAGGACATACACCTGTCTGACGTGAGACGTCCCTGGTCCCTCAGCTCCACGCGCTGTGCATATCCTCGGAATGACCTGGATTTTGAAAAGCGCACAAGAGGCCCGTTCTTAATTCAAAAGAGATGATCCAGAGAATGCGTTCCTGGCGAAGCTTGATGTGTTTGCGCTGTGTTTCCACATCTTCTCCGCGTCGCAGACCAAGTTTCACCAGTGCTTCAAAGACGGAAGGTGTCCGAAGAATAAGCAGCGTGATAAGCGGTCAGCAATAAATCCCGATGCCATCCTCGACGTGACGACGTCCGTTATCACAGCCGCTCAGCTCAGCATTAAGTATCATCATTCTTTGCAACTTAACAGCCGCCCGGAACCCCGCCGCGCGGGCCAATCAAGCCATCCGGGCCCTGCCGAGAGAACCGTTCTCCGGCGACCAACGCCCTTTCCTCTAAACAATACGCTCCATCTGACATCACGCTTCTTATTTCATTCCTCGAGAGCTAGCGATCTCTTGTTTACGACGGCTATTTCCCTCATAACCTCACCGTTCGTCTTGCGGCCGTGTCCGCAAACGTCGCCATTGCGCCGACGGATTGCGCCAGTTGAATGTGAAGCCTATCTTGCCTCTCAAGATTGACAAATCCCGAAACCGAACAGTTCGCAAAACTCTCATGTTATAGCGACCAGGGGAACCATTCTTTCCTCTCACCCAGTCCCTGCGGGAGATACAGAGGCGTCATGGCGTCCTCTTCCTACATTCCAGTGTCTACTGCGGCCGACGATGATCTGGACTCGCGAGAACGGCAACCGGCTGCCCATATGGCGACCACGACGGTCAGAGTGGATGGCATGACCTGCGGAGCCTGCACGTCCTCTGTGGAGAGTGCTTTCAAGGGCGTTGATGGCGCTGGGAACGTGTCCGTGAGCCTTGTAATGGGCAGAGCTGTCATACACCACGATCCCAATGTATTGCCCGCGGACAAGGTTGCGGAATTGATCGAAGGTCGAGGGTTTGATGCCTCAGTCATATCTACAGACATGCCCACTGCAGAGGCCGATGATGATGAAGGAGTGGAAGACGGGAAGCAGGAAATATCGACGACGACTTTGGCAGTGGAAGGGATGACCTGCGGCGCCTGCACATCCGCAGTTGAAGGCGGGTTGAAAGATGTCCCAGGAGTCAAGTCGGTAAATGTGTCACTGCTCTCAGAGCGTGCAGTAGTTGAACACGATGCGTCTCTCGTCACGCCTAAACAGATTGCAGACATAATTGAAGATCGTGGATTTGGGGCTACGGTGCTGGACACGAAAGCGTCAGGGGCCACTGCGAAGTCTTCAAGAGGAAAGAGTAAGGCGGTGGACAAGCCGAAACATATGAGAACCACTGTCGCCATCGAAGGTATGACCTGCGGCGCATGCACGTCCAGTGTCCAGGGCGCCTTCGAGGGTGTCGACGGTTTGGTTCAATTTAATATAAGTCTTCTGGCCGAGCGTGCGATCATTGTCCACGATCCTGTTATCCTCACTCCAGAGAAAATCACGAGCCTGATTGAAGACGCGGGTTTCGATGCCCACGTCGTTTCTTCACGAGCGGAGGCATCTCTTTCCTCGAAATCGTCAAAATCCGTTAATTTCTCGATTTACGGTCTACCGGACGCCGCTGCTGCTGCTGCGCTTGAGGATGTACTTCGCCAGACTCCAGGAGTTACATCGGCTTCGATAGATACGGCAACTTTTCGCGCTTCTGTCGTATACAGTCCATCAGTTACGGGAATTCGCTCTATCGTGAAGGTCATCGAGACAGACGGCTACAATACCTTGGTGTCGGACTCGGACGATAGTAACGCTCAACTCGAATCTCTTGCGAAGACAAAAGAGATCCAGGAGTGGAAGCGTGCCTTCTGGTCGTCGTTGTCGTTTGCCGTCCCTGTGTTCGTCATCAGTATGATCCTACCGATGTACGTCCCGGCACTCGACTTTGGCGGCCTTGAGCTTCTTCCCGGTCTATATCTTGGTGATCTTCTGTGCCTCGCGCTTACCATTCCGGTACAGTTCGGCATTGGCATGCGCTTTTACATCTCCAGTTTCAAGTCATTGAAGCATCGGTCGCCAACGATGGATGTGCTTGTGATGTTGGGAACGTCGGCGGCATTCTTTTTCAGTGTGTTCACAATGCTCATGGCCGCCCTTGGTCCACACCATTTCCGACCCCATACGGTATTTGACACTAGCACGATGCTCATTACCTTTATCACGCTTGGACGTTGGCTGGAAAATAAGGCCAAAGGCCAGACTTCCAAGGCACTGTCCCGTCTGATGTCTTTGACCCCGTCGATGGCAACGATATACGAAGATCCAATAGCTGCAGAGAAAGCAGCCGAGGAATGGGATGCTGCAGACCCCGCAACCGAGAAGAAAGGGTCTTCGACTCCGGGTGGTAACGCGAGATCTGTCGAGCAAAAGCTCGTCCCAACCGAACTAATCGAGATCGGCGATATCGTAGTCTTGCGGCCTGGAGACAGGGTGTCTGCGGACGGTATTGTCATTCGTGGGGAGAGCTACATCGACGAGAGCATGATCACCGGAGAAGCCCTTCCGATCTACAAGAGCAAGGGTTCTCTTGTCGTAGCTGGGACCGTCAATGGTGCAGGTTCACTCGAATTTAAGGTCACTCGGGCTGGCAGCGACACGCAATTGAGCCAGATTGTCAAGCTGGTGCAGGAGGCTCAAACTAGCCGTGCCCCCATTCAGCGTCTTGCTGACGTTGTCGCTGGTTATTTCGTTCCCACGATTGTCAGTCTCGGACTTATCACGTTCGTCGGTTGGATGATTCTCAGCCACGTTCTGCCTCATCCACCCAAGGTCTTCGACGCTGAGGAGAACGGAGGGAGAGTGATGGTCTGCTTAAAGCTTTGCATTTCCGTTATCGTTTTTGCTTGTCCATGCGCCCTTGGCCTTAGCACTCCCACGGCAGTCATGGTTGGAACTGGAGTGGGTGCGGAGCACGGAATTCTCGTCAAAGGAGGCGCTGCTCTCGAGGCTGCAACGAAAGTCAACCACGTCGTTTTCGACAAGACGGGAACTCTTACTGTGGGCAAAATGAGCGTGACTGAGGCTAGACTGGAGCCTACCTGGACGTCCAATGACTGGCGTCGTCGGCTCTGGTGGCTAATTGTAGGCCTTGCGGAGATGAGCAGCGAACACCCCGTGAGCAAAGCGATCCTGACGGCAGCTAAGACCGAGACTGGAGGCTCCAGCGAGGCAGCTCTGGATGGCAGCGTAGGCGAGTTCGAAGCTTTGGTAGGCAAAGGAATATCTGCCGTCGTTGAGCCAGCTTCCGGCGTTGAGCGCACGCGGTATCAGGTTTTAGTCGGGAACGCAGCTTTCCTCCGTTCAAGAGACGTGCGAGTTCCCGAAGCCGTCGACCCCGACTCTCAGCCTCCAGATGAGTCCGCCTCGGCTCTCCCACCTTCGAAGCCTGACAGTTTTGCTGGTTTGACTCTGATACATGTGGCGATTGATGGGCAGTACACTGGGACTATCTCTCTTCAAGACTCCCTGAAGCCAACTGCCATTGCTGCTGTTGCAGCCTTGCATCGCATGGGAATCTCAACCTCGCTTGTCACGGGTGATACATACTCCACCGCCCTGTCTGTTGCAACAGCTGTCGGAATCCCAGCGGCCGCGATTCGCGCCTCCGTCTCGCCTTCTGATAAGCAATCCATCGTCTCGGAATTGCAGTCCGCAGGGGACCGTGTTGCCATGGTTGGGGATGGTATCAATGACTCCCCTGCCTTAGCCACTGCCTCGGTTGGTATTGCCCTTTCGTCAGGGACAGACGTAGCGATGGAGGCTGCCGATATTGTTCTTATGCGCCCAGACGATCTTCTCTCTGTGCCAGCGAGTCTTTCCCTCTCCCGGTCGATCTTTAATCGGATCAAGCTGAACCTCATGTGGGCCTGCGTATACAATATAGTCGGCCTCCCCTTCGCCATGGGCTTGTTCCTCCCCTTCGGCGGTCTCATGCTTCATCCCATGGCTGCTGGTGCCGCGATGGCTGCATCGAGCGTCTCCGTCGTGGTGAGCAGTCTCCTTCTCAAATTCTGGAATCGACCACGCTGGATGGACGTCGATCGACTGGAGAAGGAGGTTGAGATGGGGAAGATAAGTCTTCGCGGATCCCAAAGAAAGTGGTGGAAGAGCGCTCTGGCAGTCTCTGAGGAGATTGCCCCTCGCGGTCTGTTTGAACGCGTGAAGGACTTTGGCGATGCAGTTACCACCATTATTACCGGAAAGAAACCTACAAGGGCAAGGGCAGATGAAGGATACGTTCCGCTGCAAACGGTCGAACCTGCCGTCTAATTCAGATGACGTGTTTTGGTTAATCGGTTAATGCTTAATGAATCTCGTTTGTATGTTTCTCTCGTGATGTCTCATGTTACACGCTGTGAGCATTTGCTATTATTCCCCTTATGAGATACCTCCATTGTTCAGTTTGTTGTTTCCCTTTACTGTGGTCCAATCCGTGAGTTTCGCTGCTCTTATGACTTCAGCGTAAGCGGATAGAGGGTTCACACGTGGGAGCAGCCCCGGCAGCCCTTGTCTGCCATAGTCCTTTATTCGCATACCTCCTATTATTAGACATAGAACAAATATTATTAGGCATTCATGTTAATGATGCAGGTTAATCCTATCAATTATTCTTTCTTGTTCGGATTCTAACATGTCAATCCTCTTATCCGGACTTTTAAGTCTCACTCACTTGGGTGTCTACTACGTCCCTCCCACCGATATGTGTAGATAGATATATTATCAGTACAGGAGTGGGCAAGAGATTCTTGAGTTTGGAAGAGTAGGAGCCAATAGCATTGATCTGGGATTTTCAATTGCAAAGTGGATTTCTTGAGATTTGAGAAGACCAGCACTCCTCGCGGGATGGATGATGTATTGTACATTTCCGGGACATGTCGACAAGAGAACGATGCTTCGTGGAATAAACAATGATGGATATAATGTGACACATGTCCCATCCGCCAACCAAAAACGATATATGGATGGAATGGATATCGAGGCCCTTTTGTTTCGCGCCTTGCCTTTCTTTCCGTCCGTTATCGTATCATACATAGAAAAACAGAATTCCTCAATTAACCTATCGTCTTCGAATTTTCTTTTTCCCCTTCGTTAATCATCCTCTTCATCTCTTCTTCTTCCCAGAAGACGACGACGCCGCCTCCTGCTCCTGCCCAAACGAACTGATCAGATCCAGCAGGTTATCGTCCTCGTCCTCGTCATAGTAATCATCCGGAGCAGTCGAATCGTCTTCCTGCTTCTTCTTATCCTTGGGAGCTGACGCCTCTTGCTTCTTATCCTCCTCCTTCGTGGAGGCACTTGTCGACGACGACTCCGCCCCTGGCGCAGGGGCCGCATCATAGCCCCGACCGAACTTGGCCCGGAAGGCCGCCAGCCGCCCTGCCTCGTCCTCCTCGACGTTCATCAGCTTGTTGCTGGACGGGTTCCAGAGCAGCGAGTTGCGCGTGTCGCGAGTGGAGCGGTACACGGGCATCGGGGAGGTGGTGCGGTGCGTGAAGGTGCTGCCGTCCGAGAGGGTCACCAGCTGGGTGAAGGTGTAGGGACGTTTCGGGCGGCGGAGGAGCGTTGCGTGTCGGCATTGCGTGCAGATGAATGTGGTTTTGTTGGGGGCGGCGCTGGTGAGGGTGAGGCCGCTGCGGCGGAGGGGGAGGTGTATCGACATTTTTCTCGTGTGTTTTTCTTTGCTGTGGATTGGGAATTGGACTCGATTTGAGGTTCGTATGCCCGTAGCTCGATGTGATTCTCGGAGTTGAGAAATTTCGCGGAGAACGGAGCGGGATTATATAAGCAGGTCTCTCCGACCCGGCTTGCGATTTTGTTCGGCGGGCTGCGTTGATCTGAGTCTCCGATAAAGTACGCTCGGTTCGAACCTTTCGACGCGGATGGAGCGCCATTGTTAAATTCTGGTTTTGCGCCTCATAATGAAGTCGGGGGGATTCGGTAATTTTCTGTCGTCTTATGTCTCTTTCTTCGTCAAGTTCTTAGTCATTCCTTGAACTTTGCTTTCGTACTCCGTCCCGTCCCGTCCGTTTATCTTAATCCGACGGCGGGATGAAGCTCCCATATCCGCGATGCCTGCTTCTGGCTCGTCGGATTCCCAGGCACTATAGAGGTAAATTATTTACATGCATTTCCAAAGTATCTTAGAGCTCTGCTTACAGATCTAGCTAGAAACTGCCTTTCCAAATTCCTCTGTGCTGCCTCTATCCCGCACTCCCCGACGGTCCTGCCTACCCGCGCAAAAACAATGTCATCCGTACAAAAGAACAGTCGCTACCAACGCAGCAGCGAAACTGAATGATTTCCCCGTCGCTTCAAGGGAAAAGGAACTTGAGGAGAAAGCCAGCCTGTCCGACCAGGTCCGCGTCCACATGCGACAAGTTCCGCATCCAGTCGCAATCATCACGGCGACGGATTGCAGTAATAATAACAATGGCCAAAAAGCGTTCCGGGGGATGACGGTATCCTCCTTCAACACCGTCACTCTCTACCCTGAACCGGTGATATCGTTCAACGTGAAGCGGCCTTCGGAGACGTTGAATGCGCTGCAGGCCTCAGGCCGGTTCCTCGTCCATCTGCTGGCGCCCAGCGCAGCGACCGCGAAGCTGGCACGAGACTTTTCTCGAGGGAATGCGAGTCTGCACATATCGAGCGGAGAGGTGGAGTTTGAATTCTCATCGTCAGGTAGTGCTACTGACGAGGCTGGCGCACCAGCACCTCCCCTTCTTCGGAGACGGCGCTTGGAGGAGTCTTCTGAGTCGCAGACAGCTGACTTCCCGTTTGTCCTCGAATGCAGACTCATTCCGCAGAAGATCGAGGTCCAGGACCATACCATTGTCCTGGGGACCGTTGTCAGGGTCCTGGAGCAGCCCCGTCCGGATCGGGCGGATAGCACGGGAGACGGTCACTCGCCCGAGGATCTGTGTCTGACATACGCAGACACGAGATTCTGGAAGATGGGTGAGAATGTGTAAGGAATTGCTGCATGTTCGAACGAAATAAGCCTGCGGGTTTCCTCCCTGCCCAAACTGGGTACTAGGTGCCTACTTTTCCGCGCCATGTCGGCCAGGAGGTGGTCCCGACCTTTCAAGATCCGCTGTAATATACTACGCAGCCACAGCACCAGCTGGCTGGATACCATGATCTGCCACCTTCTACTTAGCAATGGACAGACCATACCGTCTCTGGAGATTATTGACCTATTGGATCCTTCGCCCGAAGGTTCATATGTTATGGTGCTCCGGGGATGGTCCTGCAGGTTAACCTACTTATACGAACTACACACGCTCTTGAGTGACTCTTTCTGCTATACCCCGAGGACTTTTTATATCTGTATTAGAGAGAATCATCACATGTCCATAGGAATTAATACCTAGGCATGTACTGTATGTGCATACATGTACAATGTACAAGTCCGAATTCCTTTGCGCCTGAATATTCACCGTGCTACTCTATCTCTCTTCCCTGCCATCAACAAGCATACTATATATATTACCTACCCGAGGAGAAAATCTGCCGGCATCCTGTTTACTGCTCTTTTTGTTCTAGTGGGTAAACAACACCGCTATGAACTTCGTGTAATTGCGGAGGGGCAGGTAAGGACGTCTTCCGTCCCTATTGGTTCAGAGATTAATTTAATGAATTGCCGTAGAGACTGGATGCTTCTCAATTGCTGCTGCTCTTCTTTTCAACTCGAATGTTCCGCTACTCAACGGCGCATTTGCCCTTTACGAGGTAGCCGTGGGTGATGCACCAGCGGCATCAGACGCGCGTTTGGTCATCTTAAAAGGATGAGGAAAGAATCAACAACGATATCGATTTAACGCTCTTACGGCAGGAAGAAGGGATAGGGAGGAGAGCCTGGGATCGCGATTGGCAACAAGACCGGTCATCGTCGACCATGTGATTACGCTGTACTACGGGGGATCGAGCACAGCCTCCGAGGGATTGAATCGATCCTTCTCGATCAAACATGCATCTCGATGAGCAGGCTCCCTCCCCGGTAGCTCAACTGAGCCACGGCTTCCTGGCATGGCAGAGTATACGGGAGGGGGGCTCCTTCTACCCATTTGTTTACCTCTTTTATAAGCTGCTCAACTCCGCCGTCCGCTGTCCATTCTTCCATCCTCCACATCGTTCCCACCATCGTTTTTACTCGTCGAATAGGTTCCACCTCTTATATCTTCTATTGCACAAGGTTACGGATACAAATCGATATTCCATCGTGACTCTCCTTGCTTCTGAAATTATCCCATCAGTTCCGTAGCCATGCGTTTCTTTCTTCCCACCGCGGTCACCCTCCTGGGTACAAGCACATTCGTCTCTGCGGCCGCGACGGGCTTCACAGCTCGTGATCTACTTCGTAGACACGGTGCTGGACAACTCCCGGATGGTCTGCCCAATCCAAGCCCGGATCAGCTCAAGCATATCGAGCTGAATGCACAGGGGACCCTCCCGAATACGCCTCCACCACCAACTATCAGTCGCGGCGGCATTACCAACTTGCAGCTGATCGCCTTCAACGAGCTCTTTGAAACCGTGTACTTCAGTGAGCTGCTCTGCAACGTAACGAACAACGTCGAGGGCTATCAAATCTCGGATCCTAGCGAACGGGAATTCGTCATAAAGGCTCTGACTGCTGTTAGGGCCGTATGAAACCACTTCCCCGTTGTGTAGTAGAGACTGGAAGCTAATTTGATAAACAGCAAGAGGAGCTCCATCTCTTGAGTGCGAACACTGCCCTCCAGCATTTCAATGCTGAGCCCATTCAAGCCTGCACCTATAGGTTTCCTGTTTCGGACTTTAAGTCTGCCATCGTCCTCGCTTCTACGTTTACCGATCTCGTCCTCGGGGTGCTCCAAGATGTGGTAGAGATCTTTGCCGTCGGGGGCGACAGTGGTCTAGCTCGTCTCATCGCATCTGTTATTGGCCAGGAAGGCGAACAACAGGGCTGGTACCGTGTTCTGCAGGGAAAGATTCCCAGCGAGCTCCCCTTCTTGACGACCAGCGATTTGAGTTTCGCCTTCACTGCTATCCAGAGCTTCACAGTCCCCGGCAGCTGCCCAAACCAGAATATCATCGAGCTGCTGACGTTCCAGCCGTTGACCATTCTCACACCACCGGGACCCAGAACTCAGGAAATCACCGTCTCCTGGACCGTGGCCGACGGTCACAGCGAGAAACGCGGCGGGGATCACGGCCTGTACATGACTTACATCAACCAGCAGAATCTGCCGATCGTGGAAGAGCTGCGTATCATATCCCGTAATGGAAATACTGTCACCGCCGAAGCACTTTTCCCGTTTGATGAAAACGAGTTGAATGGATTGACTATTGCTGCCGTTACCAACAGCAAGGGACCCTTTGCGAATGCGAACGCAGTTGCCAGGTCAACAGTCTTTGGTCCGGGCCTGATAATTGTGAATTAGGTTGGCGTTTTTCTCTGTGCTCATTTCTCCCGGGCCTGATGCGGGGATGCGGGTGAGACCCTATTCTTAAAGAGCCTTGTAGGATAGTCTTACATCATTCATCCCTCGCTTCTACCAAGCACTACTTATCAATCGATGACCCTGCTTGAACGTAAGCAGTTACAGTTTTGACGCTTTATGCTTTCTTCTCGCAAGCAATGTAGCTTCTTTCGTGGCTGGGTAGTCATATTGCAAGTAGTGTATACGAGCTTCAAGCTGCGGATCGGACCGGACCGGATCTTGGGATACATACATCTCGTGCAACTCCACTGTTCGGAGTGTTCTATATATATCTCAAGACAGGTGTATAAATATCTCATAGGTCCCACCTTATGGGTCTCGTTCTATGCACGGTCTTGATTATTATTTGATCAATTGTAATTAGATGGCGCTTTGCTTACGTGTCTGTATTAGTGGTATGGTATCATGTAATCTAGCATTAGACAACATCATACACAGTAATAATGTTATACTGTCATTGTATGTTTGTATGTTAGTCTTCCGACTGTTACGTTTTTAGCTGAATAGAAAGGATCATTGGATAGATGCTGATTGTCAGGTAGTGTTCTGGATTTCGTCGTGGGTGTGTCTATTCGATCCTTATTAGGGCTGTTGAGTTGGAAATCTTACTGTGTAATATTATATCCCAGGAATAGAAGTCGTACAAAGTATCAATTTCCTGGGGTGGATGCGTAGCATGTAGCACAAACCCCAGAGTACAACTCGAGGTTACGATTTATATGATGTATGTGTGTATGAGCTATGTACGATGAGGATGGAGGATGAGAAGAAAAAGGAAGCTAAATAAGCAGGCAAAAACTTTTCTTTTTCTTTCTTTTTTTTTCGTGATTCATTTTCCCGTTCGTCGGGTCTGTCTGTCTGTCTAGCCTAGCTAGCTAGCTAGCAACGAAGGGCCTCACGCTGTCACTGTCACTATCATCGCTATCGGTTCCAACTATCCTAGCGTCACGGTAGTATAGTATTCCCCTTGTCCTGCTTGTAATTGTAAACCCCCGCGCTTCAATTCGTCCCTGCTCATCGCTTTTTCTTTGTCGGCCAGGAGGATGAATGGGTACATCATTGACGTAGGTGGAGGGAGGTTTTTAGACATCGAACAGAGCAGGATAGAAATCTTGGACACAAGAGGAGAGACGGTGACAATGGCGAGATATCCTTTTGGAAGAACATGCATGACCTAATCAAGGAAAAGGGTGAGGGGACGGGGCAAAGTGGCAGACAAACCCAAACGACCGAAAAAAAAGGCATGCACAGGAAGTCCAGGCCTAAATCCAGGGAAGGAGTTGGTACGCCGCAAGCAAGCGACACAAGCACACACACAACATGCGAGAGAGATGCCTGTTTAATTCCAGATCCCCTTACCGCGCGCAGAGCTTGGGCTTCCACTGCCGCTACCACTACCACTACCACTTCTGCTCCCACTCTCCCGGCTTCCCGTGCGGTTGAAGGGACTAGCGATCGGTCCACGGCCCGGGTTGGAGGCGTGGCCGTTGCCCTCAGAACCGGAGCTCCTTCTCATCCCGGTGCCAGCTTCGGAGGTTTCAGTCGGTGGTTGTACAATTCGACCCATATCCGTCGGGTCGAAATCAGGAAAGAGGCTGCTGCGGGCGGAGCGGTTCGAAGACGACCGGTCGCGGCGGTTGAAGTCTGCGGGACCGAAGTAGGAGTTTGCGTTGGCAAGTGGCGAAGCAGGGTACTGCTGTAGCTGAAACGACTGCTGCACAGGGCTGGTCGGGTGGGAGGATGGCGCAGCAGCAGGCGAGGATGATATTTGGTGAGGGCTGGACTTCAGAGGTGGGAAGCTCAGGCCCAGAAGAGACCTGCCGCTAGGAGCAGTCGTTGTCAGTGCGGACGTGTTGGCTCCCGTGTTCTCAGGCTGAGGATTCGTGCCGGGCAAGTTTCCCTCGGGCGTAAGAGGGCCGGTGTCCATGAGCATCTGCTGTTGCTGCTGCTGGATAGCGTGCTCAATCGCAGAAGCTTGCTGCCAAAGTTGGTTCGTGCGAATTTGGTAATCCTGCACAGACTGGCTAATACTTGCGAGCTGCTCATTGAACTTTGCCTCGAGTTTGGCCTGTTCCTGTTCTCTGGCAAACTGTTCCGCAGCTCTGCGCTCTCTTTCGTTGAGGCCCTGAGCGTTAGCAGAGATGATCCTCTCATACTGCTCGTTGACTCTGGTCCTGCGGCTTTGGAGACGCTCGCGCCTCTGGATAGTCGAGTTAAGTTCAGACTCCAGAGACGAGACTTCTCGGGCAACGGCAGCACGTGCGGCAACAAGTTCTTCCTTGGCGGAGTTCAGGAGTTCCAGTTCACGTTCATAGTTTGCCTTTTGGGTGTTCCATTCCTGGATCTCCTCCTCAGGAACCTTGTCGATGCTATCAAGTTGAACTTCGAGTACAGCGGTAGCTTCCTCGGTTTGTCGGATGTTCCGTTCTAACTGTAGGGAGCGCTGCTTCTGTCGATTCTCGTCGTTTCCGCTATTGAGACGATGGTTGTAATTGTCGAGCTCTTTCTTAATTTTAGAAACAACAAGCTTGTGATCGTTCTTGGCCTTTTTCAAGCGAGCTCGCTTCTCATTGAGCTTGATCTCAGCATTGACAATAGAGTTCTTGAGTGTGGTCGTCGGGGAGGAGGGCCGGTAGGACGGTCGTGACGGAGCTGATACGGAAGAGGCGACTACAATATGTCATTAGCTTCATAGTCTACAGGACAAACAAATTAGAAAATGCGTACCTTGTTCTGCATCAGGTGTCGAAGGCGTCTTGACACTCATGACGCAGATCTCCTCATCGGTATCGCTACGCACAAAGGAGCACGTATATGCGCAGTTCGGGGCAAGACCGGAAATTTCACCACGCCACTGAACAGCATTCGAACCTTTCGGCCCTTCATGCACTCTACAAATCGTGGCAGTCGCCCAGTGGGCCCCATTGACACAGACGTAAAACGGCTCCATATAGTCCCCGCCCAGGCACCCGGTTTCGCAAGCTCCGGACGTTGTCGGATCATCGGCGCACGAAAAATCGCCAGCTGCGAATTTGATCGAGGAACTATCAACGTTGGTAATCCAAATAAGCCCGTCATCCAGAGTAACTCCTTGGAGATCATCTTCGGTCATTGGGAGTCCACGCGTAGTTTTCGACATGGCTCTTGAATGCTCGTATTCCCTCATAACAGTCACCTTCGTGCTTGCAAGAGCAGCCCAGAACGGTTGTCGACTTCGGACCTGATTCGCCTGCCTTCTTCGCTTTTTTGCGGAAGTTAGCCGATCCCTGCTATCCTTTAAGCCCGGGGGAGTGACAATCTGCCCGTCAGGACCGAGAACGGAAGAAACGCTGGCGCCTGATTCAAATGCAGAGTCTATCTGGGTTTGAGAGCCCGCAGAAGCCTCTGTGTCAGCACGCTTCCCTGATCGTGACGGCTGAGGCGAACGGTTTTTGGCCATAGAACGTCGTGCCATGGCGGTTCCTGCTTGTGCTAAAATATGTACAGCCAGTAGACTTCTAATCCAGCTTGGTGAGGTCTGCGGTTCCGTGCGACGAAACTCGGGTGGCAGGAAATGCGCATATTGTGATAACACATCGGGACTGACGATCTTTGCGGAAAGCAAATGTCCCAACACAAAATCCTGAATACCCTTGCTCCGTATGACATGTAGGAGGAGAACGATGCCTACACACAGCGCATTGACGCCCCCGTTCTTACCCGAGCTGCCACCTCCCAGTGTGATTGCAACCTGGACGTGGGCCAGATCGAGAGCAAAGTTCTGCGCCCATGTCCACATGAAGAGGCCCCAGAAAAGCAGACAGAACCCATCCATTGCAATCATCGTACCGAGCGAAGGCGTTCCCGCAGGACCCTGGAAAATGTCGAAGTTGGACGTCAAGGAACCGGACGACGCACCTCCCGGAGGCATGAACGTCAACGAGGCAAAGAGGAACTGGACCAGCGTGAGGACCATCGGGGGCAGCTGCAGGAGGAAAATGAGAATGGCGATCGTGTCATACATCGGGCAGGACTTGAGGATGGTAGAGGCGAGCATGAACGGGTTGACGGAGGAATTGGCCGGAGATCTCTTGGATGACGCTGTCGCCTTGTCCGCGCGGCGAGGCGCTTGGCTGGGGAGGACCCCATTTTGCGCCGCTGCACCGTTGGAGTGTCCATAGGCAATATCCACACTACCCTTGCTGTACCCGTTGACATACGCACGCCCGTTGCATTCCAACTTCGAGCCATCCGTCACTCCGTTCACCTTGGTCGCTGTCGCCGTGGTTGACGCCATAGTCGGATCGGAGGAGGAACGACAGGAGGGCAGGTCGACTTGGGAGACGGAGCCAGAGCTTGAGGAGCCCCCGCTGCTGACACTGCCGTTTAGGTGCCCATTTGATTTTTGCTTGGTGACGCGTTTTCCGGGGACGACGAGACCGTTCTCATGCCGATTGCTATGATGATTTTTCCTCGTAGCCGCTGAGCGTGGCATGGACGAGGGGACGAAACACCCGGGTCCGAGTCAGCTTGGCAGGAAGAAGCCAAGGACTGGGACCAGGCGGAGGGTCAGACGAAGGCACGCTGAGAGAGTGGAGGGAGTGGTGAGAGGGAAAGGAGGGGGGGAAAGAAGGGGAAGAGAACGACAAAAGAGAGGTAGAGAGGCAGAGGAGATATCTGCGTCGAGCGGCTCACGGTGGAACCGGGCACGAGGCTTGGGAGGAGGGAGGGGTTGTGTGGCGGGGAGGAGAGAGAACGAGGTTTGGTATGAGGATATCGTCGACGAGGGCGGGAAAGGCGAGCTGAGATGGTGAGCCCGGCGATCGTCAAGCCCAGCACGCCGGCGCTGAGTCAGCAGCCGCTCTGTCTCGTGCCCGCTGGATCGTGACGCGGTCGGTCACGTATGGAAACGCCCGGGCCTGATACACAGTCCGTACCGCCCGGACCCGGTTGGCTGGTTCACATATCCTTCTTCTGCTGGTATCTTTCCTTCTCCAGAGATTTCTTGATTCAGTTCTGGTCTGTTTCTTCCATCAAAAAACTGGCCACAGTCAATTGTGTTCCGCTCCCGTTCTGCAGAGGATGAGCTGCTACATACAGTGCCTACATGGATAGCTACTTGGTCGTGTGCCAGGCATGGATACAGACATGGACCGCTGGAAACTTTTGCTAAGCTCGGCAGTGGCGCCATCTTTTTCTCACTACTTGGTACGGCCGGTCAACTAATTTAAAATTGCTGCTGACTACTGCGTAGGGCGGCTAGGGCCAGGCCTCCGGACCCGGTATAACCGGACTTGCCATTGCCGTTTTTGAAACACGGGCTCATTCGAGTATCTTCCAACTCTTGGCAGCGGCTTCTACTCTATAGCTAGCCGTACGACTTCATGCTACGGACCAAGAAACTTTGATCGATTCTACCATTTACATACATAAGGCTGTCGACAGGTTGCACGACTTCTTTGTGACATCCATGTAGGTTTGAGAGTCTTATTAGCTTTGTCCACACTGCAGATCACACGCTGGACTACTGAGTATAATGATTTCTTTTCCCTGACGGGATATCAAACCAAGCAGATTCCCTGTTTTCTGGCATGGTCTCCTCTTCTCATCCCTGTGTATATGCGCTGATGTATACCCACATACTGCACAGAGTACGTCAGTGCAAATACCATGAAAATACATACTGTGGCAGACATTAACCAGCAAAAAATCCATTAGAGAAAAGGCACGCTGTCTGCTTTGCAAGAGCAAAAGAAAAGCTGCTACATAAGAATCAGTGCCAAAAAAAATAAACAGCTTAGAGAATTGCGGTGTCGAGGCATGAAGTGTTGCGATAATAATGGCAGGGAGCCGCATGCTTGAATTTCAGGTCCATACAGTCAGAAATTGTCGATTGGTAATCTATCCTGCAGCTCTTGCAGGTGTCAGAAGAACCCCATGGGGCACCGCACCTTTTTGTCCGTGTGTCTCGACGATCTGCAACATGGCAGTCATTCTCAGGAAATTCAATAATAGTTAACCGCTAACAGAACGTCGGAGCCGTCATGGCGCCTTTCCTCGAATGGGAAGATTACTTCTATCCTGTCATTGTCTTCGATAGTCTGATTCTCTCTAGCCATTGCGCTGGCGCCTTGTACACGAAGGCACGGGTGGCCGTACTCCGTCATGCAGGCCAGGGATCGCCTGGTTGGAAGGCGGATCCGATGATCTCTGCGATTACGAGGCATGCAGTCTGCGGGGAAGTCCACCGCATATCTATGTGCTGGTCGCGATTCGATCTTATTTCTCACCGTATCCCGCGGATGGTGGCCGGTTATTTGCTATCCTCTCTCTTAGTCGGCTTCCTTGACCAGATCAACTCTGCTGGCCGTGAATGGCTGTGGTATGCTTGGCAGACATGACTACAGCCCACTTAGGATTTTTCAGACGGGTGAGGCTGCTACTGCAGGTTATGCGAGAAGACAAAGGATATTTGGCTGTTTCGTAACTGATAGTCGATGGTACTATCTTGAATGAAGTCATATCAGCTTAAATTTTGCGTCAGGCATAGTTAATATGAGTTCGGGAGACTTGCTTAGTGCGATTGAACCTGGAAAATCTCATTGTTGCCCCTCGCATAGGAGTTGCAGTAAGCACCCGACTGCACGTTGCAAGCATTATCTGATCGATAGTCATCTGACAGTCCCTAGGTATAGATCAGACACATCATGGGATGAGGCTCCTTGCTTCGGTCGAACTTGAACTACAGCACAATCACTCCAGCCGCTGCAGCGAAAAGGACAATCGGATCGAAGAAGTCGAGCAACGATAACGCATCTGCCTGGGTATGGAGGTAGATTACTGCGAAACGGTATTTCAACGACCAGGAACATCCTCCCTGGGGCTCACGTGATGGCGTCATCGCCATGCTCGGCATAGCAGGCTCTGCGTTGGTTTGTCCGCGCGCAGGGATCCGCGGCAGTCCCGGCTCCAGTCACGTATCGATGTCTGGCCGTTTTTGCCCCCTGCACCCCATTCATTGCTGCAATCCTAACGCATGGCAGATCCAAACTCCTCGAGCGCACCAGCAAATCACTGTTCTCAATCCCCAGAAGGGATACTCGTGTTATCACCATCGTTTCCCCTCTCCCGTTCTGCAGTTTTAGCCTGCTAAGCCAAGCCGGTCCGGGCCCTAGCTAGTAGCCAAGAGGATCGCGTCTGGCCGTTTCAAGCCCCCCACAAAAGAGGCTAATTAGTAGTAAGTTAGGACTCCATATGCAGGTTCGGCCAATTTCTTTTTTGACCTTGCCCTCAGTTGACAGTCTCATTTCATAGTAAGACCCATGGCCTGGCCTTGGCCATGGCCGTCCAAGTCCGAGTTGCAACCTGTGCCATCTTCCCGGTAGAATAGAAGGGAATTATTATTATTCTGCCTGCAATTCTCGTTCCGGTCGATCATTCGTCCTTGGCTGCATGGCAAGAGAATTCATGCGCGGCACGATCACCGGCTTATGCAGCCTCCTTGTTCGCCCAGGCAAATTGAAAGCTTGGTCGACCATTCTTGTTTATTTTTTCCATTTTTGAGTTCCAGCATGTCGAAGCATGGACCGTTTGTTTCTGCCGTCAAACGTGGTTCGTCCTGATGGATTTTTATCTTGACTTATCAGGTTTGGAGCCCCATCAGACGGCGATACGCCGTCGCTACCTACCCGCGTCGGGTAGAAAACCGAGCCCGGCCCGAAAACTGAGGAGGTGCAGAACACGTAAAAGGAATGCCGGAGGAGTTTAAACTGGAAAAAAGTGACTCATGTTAAAATTTTTCTTCCGTCTATTTTTTCCCTTCTGAACCCTCTCCTTTTTTTTGGTTTTGTTTTGCTTTGCACGGCCGGCCAACCCTGGAACCAGTCCCATCAGAACCTCGGGAACACTTAGCATGGAACCACCACAACGACGTGGCGAGATCTATCCGCTCACACATCACCGCTCTGGGGCATGCATCCTTCACACCTCAACTGACAGATCTGGCTGATGTGTCCGGGTGACATATCCTCACACGCGTCTGCATCAGCCCATGCATGCGCCTCCCATCTAGGTCAGAGATCAAGAGGGGCATCTCTTTTCTCCGCGCTGTTACTTTTAACCGCCAGGGAAACAGCCGAACGGATCAGGGCATCGGTATGCACACCGTAACCTGACCGGGTAGTTCATACTGAGCTGGTCCTCGGGCGCTCGCTCCAGTAGTCTATCTGGTTCTGCCAGGCCCTAGGACGGCCAGGCGCCAAGGGTCTATACCTTCGCGGTAACTACTCCGTACTCCGTCATAGCTAAGTTCTTTGCAGTGCGGGGCTCCTACCCATGCCCGCATTGATATTCTCATTTTTAACAGGCCCGTGAACCACTCACTACTGCGCAGCATCACGAGCGCACGGGAACTTTTTTTTTTTTTTTTCCTTCTGCTCACCCTGGCTCTGCCCAGTGGCCGGTGTCCGCCACTAAACCAGGTTGTTTCAGTGATCCCAGCCACCGATGCTGCAGATCCGTTAATTCTGATTTCCTTGTCTCGTCGATCCTAGCATTCCCAGGAAAACATGGGCTCGGCAAGCTTTTTAGCCCGTGATGCGAGCGCTGGGCCACCACCCCAATATATGGAACCTAGAAAAATTACTAGGCTGTTCCTGCGTATATGTCGTGACGAGTTTTGACGTACGGAACTTCAAGATGTTCTACGGAGTATGCTTGTCTATCAAACCGTTGAGCACGTGGGGAGGTTGGCTTAGGGATCAGCGAACCCCTCTTTTCAAGAGCATCAACCGATAATATCAATACTACTGCTACTTCCTGTGCTAAGAATACCAGGTAGGAAAAAACCCTGGTCTCTGGAAGATTCCACACGGTGTACTCTCTGTTTGACTCCTGCACCTGGTCTCGTCGGAGTCACGAGATGAACCTACAGCAGAGCCAAAGCCAGATAGATTAGGTAATTTGTCGCTACCATGCGATTATGGCTGACTGCCCACCTTTCAGTCTAGGTAGGTACTTAGAAATAGCTGGAGGGAACTACTCTCTTGCTGCTCCCTCTGCGTCTCACCAAGCACCAAGAATAAATGATAAATCGTCAGCTGCATTCGTTACTTGGCTTGGTGCACTTCGCTTGCTCTAAATCTCAAATATTACGCAATCGCATTATTAGTCAGTAGATTTTGCAAAGAGAAGATGGGTTGCATGACAGGAGCGGAAAGCAACCCCAGTTTATCATTTACATATACCTCCCGGAACCGGGAGGGGACAGTCGACTCGTGCCCTCTTACTACTTGGTAGGGTTGGTAGTTCGCTCAGACTCTATGTCATTATCACTGCTTTATGTGAGAAAAGAAGGAAAAGAAGCTTGTGATACGCCTTCATTCTCTCTCTCTATCTCTTTCCCGTCTTATCGGACTGAACATCTGGATCGAGTCATGTACAGGTTAGTAAAAGAGGAAAAGAGAAGACAATTTCAGTCCATAATTCCATTAATCTATATTCAGAATTTAGTAGGTATTTTTCAAGGAAGTATTCAGGCATCTAGCCCGGACACGCCACGGTAAAGTTGTCAGGCTTCTTCTGTTTCTTGATTCTCATTGCCTTCTACGTCGGTTAAGAATTTCGTTTGTCCCTGTAGATTTCAATTTAGGAGATGAGATGAGAAAGATAGAATCCAAAATAAATTATACGGTTCAGCAAATTATTATAGCTAAGAACTGTATTTCTCTCTGCAGTGTTAGATGCCGTTCATACAGGCGTGTTGCCCAGGTAGTGAGTGTGGGTACGCCTAATACTGCCTTGTATATAGTGCAACTCAGTTCGCAAGTCTTTTTGTAAGTCCGGAATAGCAGTCACTTGCTCACTCACTTGGTTGCATGTGGGGTCTGTACGGTAAAAAGTGCAAATAAAAAAATTCATTCTTTAGCTTAGGTAGCTACCTATATCCAGGTACGAGAGGAATTCATTCGGTTGGGGCTTCCAAAGAAGAAGATTAAAACAGGTGAGAAAAGAACATCTCTCTCCAGCGTCTCCCAGTCCTCCATTCTAAGCAGTTCTGTCACCCTTTCAGCATTCTTCCCATTCTTATCGCTTGGTATATCTCCTTCAAGGCACCATCATGGCCCTGATAAGACATGACATTGGGATATAGGATCTTCCATCGAGTTCCAGGCTGGAGAGCATTTGTTGCAACACGCGTGATAAGATGGCTATGATAATAATGGTACTTGGTTCTCTTTTTTAGATGTTAGATGGTCGCTATAAAAAGGAAGTGAAGAGGTTGTTGCATCATTGCTGCATACTCACGGGTCTCACAACTCACACAACAATCACAGGTTATATCTCTCTACCCTTGGCGGCCTCCTGACAAGTTGCAATATGAGTAGAAGATGCTGGTTAGTTCCTCTCTCTCAGTCAAGGTAGATTTGCGGAACTCTTACAAGAACAACACAGTAGCAATAACAGAAGGATTGTTGGTTTGGAGTTCTTGTACGATGCAAACAGACAAAGTTCTTTACAGAGAAGGAAGTACACCTAGTCCGCACTCGGGCCGTGGGCACGAAGACTGGCATTTTCAGTAAGAGCTCCTCCATCTGAGAAAACCTATCTTGAGCTGCCCGCCGTACGATAAGAGAAGTACATCTAACTCTCGGTACCGAAGAGGAAAAAGAGAAGGGTCAATTTCGCCATGTTCCTTTCGATTATCCTGACGGTCCTCGTCTGCTACCTGAGCTTCACTCTCTCCGTGGAGCACACAAAGCTGGCTACGGGATTTGAGGAATTTACACCTTTGCCCTTCCAGCCTCCAACTCCTGGTACCATCTCTTCAAATGTACTAGCCTTGTCTTGTGAAGCAAAGAACTCGAAATGTTCTGCGTTTCTCAACGCCCTGAAGCGCGACTACAGAACTACTCCTCTTTCCCTTGTTGGGTCTGGCCAGGGAACACTGGTTAACGTCACGTTTGGCGACCAAAATGTCTTCCTGAAGCTAAGCACCGCGACCTCAGATACCTGGATTGTGCAGGAGGTATTTCAGTGTGTTAATCCCCTCACCTCCTCCGATGCCTTGGACTCCTCGTGCGGATTCGGACCTGCCTTTGAACCAACAAAGTCGCCCACTTTCGAGAGGATTGCCGACGAGAACTTCCAAATGCATTATGGCAGAGGTGACTCTGTGCGCGGATACTTTGGCTACGAAAACATCACGCTTGGTGGCTTTACGGTCAAGCACCAGCAGGTCGCGGTTGTCGACTATGCTGCTTGGAGAGGTGACAATTCCTCCAGTGGTATTCTCGGTCTTGCTTATCCGCCGTTGACACGCGCATATCGCGGAACAGATTACTCTAACGACGATGATTCAAATCGCGTTAAATATGATCCTATATTTACGACAATACACAAGTCTGGTTTTGTACCTGCTAAGTTCAGCATAGCTATATGTCGAGGTGACCATTCCGGGGGCTATCTAACCCTAGGGGGTCTCCCGCCTGGAACACCCCCTAAACCGAAACTTGTCAGTACGCCCATCGAAGTGTTGAAGACAGATATTCCAAAATATAACTACACGGACTACTCATTCTATACCGTCACCGTTAACGAATTCTTGGTCTCTGGACCGTCAGCATTGAATAGCAAAGACATGATTAGTGAACAGCACCAAAAGTCCTGGCTAAATTTAGCAAATTTGACAGATTTCCAGATGATTGTGGATAGTGGTGAGTATAAAGCCAATAGTCTCGCATTTGCTGGAAGATAGAAGCTCTCCATATATCTATTGGTTCTGACTTTAGGACTCTTGATCTTGTCAGGTACGACGACGCTTAATTTACCCACAACTATCGCCAAGGATATAAACGCATCATTCGATCCACCTGCCGTCTATTCCGAGAAAATACAAGCCTACCGTGTCTCATGCAATGCCACAGCGCCTGAGATTGGCGTTCGTATTGCCGGCCACGTCTTCCCTGTCAATCCATCCGACCTGATCTACACCGATACCGACGGAACTTGCTTTAGCGGTGTTAATGACGCTGGTAGCGGTTTAAACGTCCTCGGATTAGTATTCCATAGAAACGCAATTGTCGTATATGACGTTGGAGCAGCGGAAATGCAGTTTGCAACATCAGAGGAATTTTCCGTTCAAGGATGCTAGGTGGATTGGTTGCAGCTATGCTAGAATGGAGTCGAAGGCAGCTGAAACTTACCTATGGAGAGAATATCCCGCAGTTGAAGTATAACAGATATCGTGAGTAGATTAACAGAGAGACCTTATCTGTGTGAGGCCCAGTTATAGGTCTGGGGCAGCCTAGAGGTCCTATAAGGCTTCTGTCTAGAGATTTAAATGAAGTGTGTAGAGATATAGAGTATGCTAAGGTCTTATATTACTATTTAATACAGTTAGATCTACTCCTTGAGCACTTATTTCACATTACTGTACAGGATGACCCAATCTCGTCATCTACTGTAGTGGACCTCAGCACCTCAGAGGTGTCTAATTCGTCCCAATAGATATGATCCATAAATCCAGCTCTCGGGCTCTGAAATGCTTTAGCCATCACTTCCATGCATTCCTCGTCTTTCTCAGCCAGAACAAGCATTGTAAGTGACGCCCTTTTCTCCCGCGTCATCAGCGTTTCCCTCATAAGCCTGGATCCATAGTGGGTTACGGAGGCGTCTCAGTTCATCCTCAATGTGATGGAACAGTAACATGAAACGCGCAGTGACCCATACATAGTTCAAACTAGAGAGCGGCCGATTTTCGCCAGAGATATCGCTGATGATATCGAGTTTGAGCAGGTCTAACAATTCTTGGCTTCTGAGGGCACCTTTGCTAGGATCGCTGCCAGGCAGACGGCCAGTCTTGTATCCCCTGATGGTCGCTGCTCTTTTGTCTCATAGATGACATCATCATCATTGTCGCATCATCAATTCCCGCAGACCTGGCACGCTTGACTAGTCCTGTGTTCTCCATGACCTTCTTACCTGTCACTGATCAGTTACATGCTTGGTCTAGCTGATGCGCAGCATAGCCAGGGCCGAGGGGATAGGAACTTCCTCATCGGGAATGCCGTCAGGAACCCAGTCTGCCTCACGGTAGAGCCTCAGCAAGGACTTAGTCTTGAAGAAACGATTGATACTGCTATTCAGAAGACTGTGCATATCCGTTGCGGTTTGACTAACATGCTGTCGGATTGTCTGTTGCTGGAAAGTTGCTCAACAAGAGCCTGTCTCACTACTCACAGCAAGGAAGGCTTGACTGAAATTGGAGGTGGGTATATTTCCATTGGCAAAGAATAAGCTCTTGAAGAGCTCCTTAAGGCTATAGGACAACCCAATTGGTTGTGTGTGATATAACCCTCATAAGCTACCTGGCGCCACACGCCTTGCAGGTAATAGCAAAGCTCAACCCACTATTTGACATCTGAGTAGACAGCCATCAGATAGTCTGTAATGAGCCCGGTCTCATCTTTAATGAAATAGCTCTCCAACAGTACCTCGTCCAGCCTTGGTCCATTGACTGCCTGCTTCCCCGTCCCTTTTGGTTTCCTTCCCTGTTTGCCCTTCTCCCCTTTGTTTGTAGATTTCTTCTTGGTTGCATGGATGCAGCAGCCACAGAAGCCTCTTCAGTCTTTCCTTCAGCTTTGTCATCTTGCTCTTTCACCTCTCCATCCAGGCGAAGAACCAAAAACTTATTCACAAAAATAACCTTGTCTCTGTCCTCTTCATCAGCCCTTCCATCTTGCTGTTCTGCTCTGAGATCCACAAATCCCCTTCTAGGGCCTTGTATGCCTCAGTAAGACCATCAATCCAGTATTTGTGGGAAATATTACTCTTCTTTTTCATGTCTGGATCTGGATTGTTGGTGACAATCTGCTGGAACAGAGCATGAGTTTCTTTTCTTGTTTCTATAATGGACTGGAATAAGTGGTAGATAGTCGTGGGAATAGGCTTGATGTGCTTTGCAATAAGACCTGACAGATATACCAAGGTTCACAAGCGGACCTTGCCAGTGGTATTCACAGCTGTCAGCACATCAGAAGGGAACAACTTGATGATGCTGTTAGAAGTGTGGATTATCCAATAGATTAGGAGCTTTTGGTCTCGCTTGTACCTGAGGTATGTGTTCTAGTCTGCCATTACCAGGTTATATTGAGGTAAACAGATGCGCTGATGTTTATGGAACGTTTGTAGAGAAGATGGTAATTTTAAATGAAGACAAACGAATGTCCAGCTATCTTACCGCCCGTGACCAAAGTGGTAAATATCCTGCCTACCAAAATAAGAGGTCAACCGAGGCGTATGCCTGAGGCAGACACGGAGGAATACCTCTATTGACCTGGTCGACTAGCGTCTTGACAAGAACTCTCACTAGGTACCTCATGTTATATATATGATTAGGTGTATTATTATCCCTTTCTTGGTAATTAAAGTTAGTAGGTATTTACCGAGCCCTTACAATCTCTTTTCTAGACTACACTGATATTCTGGAAAGTTGGACCGGGGACGAACCTGTGCGATGAGTCTTAAGAAGATGATTTCATACCGCCCTTACGACTAGACGACTTCAAAAGATCGACACAAAGAAATGGTGGCGGTCTTTGTGTCTCTAGAACAAAGAATGGCCACCACACTACATCTTAGAGCAGAAACTAGGAAGTAAACGCATGAGACAGCATCATATGGTCCGGGGATCCCCCTAAATACTTTTTCTCCGGTTTACTTAACTTGGGAGGAACAGTACTGTGCATACTCTCTGTAGAATTCTTTTTTTATTTTACGTTAGAGCAGCCTGTTCAGGGTACCTAATATATATAAAATGTCTTCACCGATATATTCGAAAATCGAACAGAGCGAAGATCCCGATGTCGAAAGCGTACTTGACAACAATTTCCACCTCTGTATCAAAGAAAGAACGTCTGAAACGCCATTGGGAAGCCTTCGGAGCGATATACAAATCCCCCCGTGTTCTATGGAGCATTTGCGTCCTCCTCTGTCTTCTGAATATTGGGCTTGTTTGGAGACTTCAATCTTCGCTAAAGTACAGAGAGGGGCTAGGTGAAGTTAATGGGTTGGTGCCTGAATGTAAGTGCTTACCTACCTACTAGCAGGGTCCTGTTGATATGTTTCTTTCTTGCTGATCTTGGTGTCGAGGGCGAAAGTCCCGCGAGAAAGAGTTATCTTCCAGCGCCATGCCGGATATTTCGGACCATTCGTCACGCTCGTCTCTAGAAGAGGCGAGTCGGAAGTGGATGGCTCTCATAGCGCGTAAGTATAATAAGGTGTTCCTCTATTGCGAACGAATTCTGAGCATAGAGACATTATATTATATAGGAGGAAACGGTTTTATTGACATCCACGACCCCGACTCATACAACCTCCCTCCACGCATCAGCGTCAATGGCCAGAAACTTTACGCGATTGCCATATTCCATCAGCTGCATTGTCTTGTAAGTAAGAAATATCAACATCATCCCCTAACTTCTGGCTATTACATTAGACTAGAAATCCCAAGCTGAGACCACTCAACCCAAAAATCTAGCACATGATCATGCGTAACTACGACATGCTCCTGACTGGGGACCTGCATCGGGAGGACATGGACGACAACGACTTCTGGCATGTGGACTACTGCTTCGACTACCTGCGCCAGTCCCTGCTCTGTTGCGGCGACACGGCGCTGGAGGGCCAGAATAACTTTACGGACCTGCCGGGGACGGATGGGACAGGTGGGACGCATGTGTGTAAGAGGTATGGTGATATTTGGGAGTGGGCGGAGGAGAGGAGGATCTCGAATCGGACGAGGATTTGAATGGTTAATTGAGGATGGATGTGTTGGTTGAGTTTAAGCTTTTCTGGGTGTGTAAAGGGGCCAGCTTATCCTCTCACTGGTAGGGGGTTTTCAGAATTTCGTCATGGAATATGGATAAGTTCATGACAGTGTGTAACCTTGGAGAAGTAGTTATATGTTTATATAAACCGACATCTAGCTGTAACATCTATATATTCACTCACTCATGTGATCTAAATTTCTATATGTACTCACCTAAGATCCGTCATGAAATTCACTTTAATCCCTTTTCGGATTCACTTCCTCGCCGCGGATCCCATATCCTCTACGGCATCTTCCCTGTCCCAACTCTCCAGTTCCAACGTCCTGACCTTGCTCTCGATGTCTTGTATGCGCCGCCTCCAGGTAGCTTTGGCCTCTTCCTGCAATGCCCACGTCTTCTTGAACTGCTCCATGATGAATGGAGGCAGTGGCGTCTTCTGCGCAACCCTGTAGTCGTACGTGACGATGTCTTCATGGCACCGGGCGGCTGGACGCTGGCGCGCCTCGGAGAGGATGATCACATGCAGCTCGAAAGCGGCTTTGTCGGGGAGGGACGGTGACGACGGGTCGTGGACGAGCTTGTGGTAGACGGTGATCTTGTCGGGCCATTTCATGGGCTTGTTGTACCCGATCAGCATCGATCTAACAGTGACTAGATGGCTGTAACAAAAGGTAAGGAATGGGATGGGCAGAACTTACAAACTTATAGTCGACCTTTATACTCCGGAGGATTAGTCCGATGCCTGTCGAACCGACCATGTTCATCCACTCCTTCTTGTGGGCGGGATCGATATGGATAGCGTAGTTCCGCATGAAGTTTATCCGCGCGGTTTCGGCGTATCTCACGTAGGTGACGTTATTAACGTGTCCTGGTCGTGGAGAATGCGGTTAGATTATTTGATCGAAATTGAATGGAATGACGATCAGTGTTGGAGAAATGCCTACCCTTGTATCTTCGTCAGCTGTATACTATACCAATTTGAAGCAAGGATCATAGTATCAGAAAAACTAAGATTTGGAGAAGACAAACGGCAGTAACTTACCATGACGTCCTATTTCACAAACACAATATACATCAGTACTATGTCTCCATCTACCGCAGAAAGGACTTCCACAGTGGAATTGCTATATATACCATCTCTCCCCAGACTACGTTATGACGAAACAATCCCCTTCTAGTCTCATCCGTCAGGAAGCCCTCACTCCCCGCGATCAATTCTCGCCAATCCGTCGCAAGCTGCTGGAGTATGTGTCCGGCCTCCTGGACCTGGTGCGGCTTCAGCCCAAACATCATACACCTCCCTATCCGCCTCTTTATCATCGTGAGCCATCGTGGATCGAGGGCCTGCGATTTCGCCGGTGGCGCGGGAGTCGCGTTCGAAGGGGCCACATTCTGCCGTGCGGAGAAGACCGACAGGGGACGTACGAGACGGGCGCTGCCGGTGTTGGGCAGGGAAGACTGCAGGACAAATGCAGAGCGCTGGAGAGGCACCTGCAGGTGCCGCGGTTGCACGATGCGGCCGGCGATCATCGTGCAGGTCTCTCGTCTGATATTTTCTGACAACAGGAATTGAAGACGGGAGATCTCACCGGAGGCTCTGATAATAAGCTCTTTTGACGCGGAGCCCGTGCCTGGCGCTCGGAGACTCGGTTAACCCCGCTCTCCACCGGCCCAGGTTCTCGGGGCCAAGGCCGAGACCGCGGGATACTCCTCCTGCTCCTCTTCAGGTACCTAACTACAGCTACCTAGTTATCGTTGGCTCTCCGGTCAAAAATGGCGATTCGGTCGAAATGAACGGAATTTGATCTCGCCAGGTCAAAAGGTCTGAGCTCGTCCACTTCCATGTTGTGCCTTCAAGTCGGATTATACAACATGTGTACCCCATCTTCAACAGATGCCGTCATTCCAAGCTCGACGGGCTCATCTCCAGCTTCTCCAAAGAGCAAACACGGAATTATTTATCAATTAAGTGTAATAAAAGATGGCAGACATTTTATGCAATAAGCGAATTGACTTCCATCCAGTGGAAGACGTTACCTGAACTATGACCTATGCACGCCTTTTCTGAAAAAAATTTAGTTACATCAGAACTTGTATAATAATGACTTGGCTGTTTGCCGCTTTGTAAAGTGCGATTTGGAATGCTATCTAAAAGTTACCTAATTAAACGCTATGGTTTACGAAGTAGTAAAAGCAGCAAGGTACTAGGTGGGTGAATTGCTTGGGTTTAATAAAAATCTACTCACCAGGTGGTTTTGCCTAGTATTACTAGGTGATTGCTAGTCAAGAGAAGAGATCAAAGTCAGGAGGACTACTGTACTCCACAAGGCACTGGTAATATCTCCACCACACTTTAAGATTAAAAGATCGTATAATTTAAGCTTATATTAAGCATACAAGTACCTAGGTACTCAGTTTATACCAATTCAGAGTACAGTACGCGTATGTAGAAAACATGCATTTATTTTTTTTCTTTGTGCCTCGCATTATTCCGTGCCCCGAGTGGCCTACTACCCGCCTGGTAACGGTGTCTATGGTAGTCCCTGGACTATTGTCAAATTTTGGTCTCCATGGATACCCCTCGCCTGCTGCCTAATGGCTTTGTTGAATTGCTATTCTATAACTACGTGATTGTGGACCTATCTGAGAGTAAATAGATAGTGTGATAGGTAAAAGACCCCTAGACAAAGACAGCCGAGATCAAAATATAGAAAAAGCAGCAAGGTGAGTGACTTGGTCAGGAGAGGGGAAGGGGGGGGGGGGGGTGCCCAAATCTTTGGCAAAGTAGTGTACAGCGTAGAACTCTTAGTCTTTGTACCCATATAAATCCTCAAGTACCACAGCCCACATATCGACCAAGCCCACGTCTCAGTGATCGCTTCGCATGAATCGGTTGACTGGCTCTTAGGTTGAGGAACCGCTGGATCACTCTGGGGACCACTCGATCTGTATGTAGGACCTGGTTAATTCTGGAAATACATGCTAAAGTCTCTTGGGAACCACAGGCAATACAGAAACTTCACGATCTCTTTTTCCGAACCTCGATTATCATGACAATAACGAACGTCACCTCACTCACTCGCTGCTGTGGCTTCTGCGGCAACACGAGGAATCTTCTGCGCTGCTCTGGTTGCAAGGTCATGTCCCATTGCAACCGCGAGCACCAAGCTACCCACCGAGCCGTCCACAGATCTGCCTGCAATGGTGTTGCTACAATGCGCCATATCATTGACGCTGAAGAACAAGATCTGCGCTCCAATCCCATTGACTTCTTCAACTGGTTCGAGGGGAACTTTTGCATGCTCCCTGACAAATCACTACATGTACACCCGGTTCGCACTCGTCCGAGCTTTGCAGGAAGTTAAGACACGATTCCCTGCAGGCTCAGCTGGACCATCTCATGGATATGCTACGGCTCGACCGGCATGACGGGGGGGCATGTGCAACCTAATACCTGCGCTGATGTTGCAATTGAATAAAGATCAAGAGTGCTATGATTTTGTTAAGTGGTGGAATGAGCTTGCCTCCTTTGAGGAGAACATCAAGCAGCCTTACCTGGATGTCAAGAATACAGATGTGTGCGAGTCTGTCGAGCGGTTGTGCGCCGGCTGGAACTGGATTTACCTTAGTCATCTAGTTGCGATCACACTGCTGAAGATCAAGTTATCGCTGGATTTGACGGCGTTGCAGAATTCAGTTATTGTGGGTCAGAAGGTTCCCCTAGAGATACTCGACATCATCCAGGGCATGATTCCACAGAGTCCAATCATCGGAGGGAACAGGGACGTCCTGAAACGCGACATACAGAAACCATCGAGAAGCTGACAGCGCAAATAGATGCGCTGTACATGTGTGTCAAGGAAAAGAACAAGCGCTTTTGGCCAGCTTTGCTTGAACCGGGCAGGCATTTGACGGCGGAAGTGGAGAGGATCCCGTCTGGTAGCGTGGAGGAGATGCAAGCGGTGCTACGGCACTCGCACGATTCGTGGGCTGAGACGTCAGGAGCAATTGAAGTCATCAAGGATAGAGTGAAAACAGACGTATCTAGTTAACGTTCTTGTGTTTTGAAGCGAACGGGTATCATGTTAGGGAGGCCGTTTCAGCGCCACCTCGCGGTGACAGCCTTTTCAGTGGTCCTTCACAGTGGAGACGACATCAAAAGATTGACTAAGCTCTATTTCTTGCTGGGTATAGGAATTAAATCACAGGTACTTGGATCAAGGAGGAGACATCGAATTCAGAAGCAAGGAGGAAGATTGAGCAGTGTAGCATAATAGATAATACCTACCTACCTAGTGTCAAGAACCATCCTCTGCAAAGACCTTAGGCCCCATTCTGGGCTTAAACTGGAAACAAAATGACTACCGATCCGACTGTGCATGTGTCCGTGTACTAGAACATAGCAAAGTCGGTAAATGGGCAAAACGTATGATTGTTGGAAAATTGAAACGGAAAAGGCTTGAAATACTCCGCATTGGCTGTTAACAGCAGAAGCTTGGAAACTACGGTAAGACTTCCCCACGTGCCGCACTGCGGGACGACGTCACCGACATCTTCCGGCCGGGGAAAGAACGTCCAATCCTGTCTCCAGTTTCGAGACGACAGTTTTTGAACCATTGCTTTTGCTACCCACCACCTCCTTTTCTTTCCTTTCAAGTCGAATTTCGAGCTGCTACACTGGTCAATTTAGAAAGTCCATCATCGTTTGAAGTCCACGGAGCGCAACCGCGGCCATAACCATGACCGTGAATCCAGAGCTCCGTCGACAGGTCATAAACATCTACAAAGGCAAGAATCTAATCTCATCCATCTATTATTATTATCATTCTCCTCACATTCGTTTACCTTCTCGTTTTTCTATATTTACGGACTCTCTAACTGTCCACCAGAGCTCCTCAATCTCGGTCGCAACTATCCACTCGGATACGAGTACTTCAGGAATCGACTGCATCGTGCGTTCTCGAGCCGGGCGCACCTTCGGGACGAGGAGCAGATCCGGAAGGGTATCGAGAGGGCGGAGTTTGTGAAGAAAGGTATGTATCTATCCGCCGTCTTTTCTTTCTTTCGCATTTATTTCCTTGGATGAACCCCAGTGGTGATGTAATGGGGCTTTGTCAATGTACTGGGAGGTGGGGCTCGTCCTTCCTACTCTCAATGATGGGGAAAGTCGAAGCGGGGTTAGTGATGGGCGAGTATGAGGGTTCTGTTCTGAATTTCTTGGCTGGGAAAAAGAGATCAGTTGCTGACTGAATGATTTTCCGAACTTTGCAGAGATTGAGGCCATGTAAGTCCGCAGCCATTTTTCCTTCTATTTCTCTACCGCCTGCTGTCAAGCGCGTTCTTCAAGGGTTGATGGGCCGTTTTGCCTCAAATTTTCAAGTATCTTTTGTGCTATTCTCACGGTATCCGTCGCAATTCTTGACGGTTTGCCGACAATGAAAGTTATCCAAATCTGTCTATGCTCAAATTCAATTCATCCAAGCACATGTTCCCATTTCATAACGTCATACAAAAGCAGCCGCTGAACAAAGGAAACTGCTAACGAGAAGGGACAGGTACTATTTGAGACGATATCGCGCTTTGAAGCGATATGAGAACCAATAGCACCCAAACAATCCGATGGCATCCTCGAAACATTAGCGAGAACAGACCATGGATATGTATAATGAAAACGATGAAAAGAAAACAAATTCGGGGTATCACCAAAGATGAAATGAGAAAGGCCACCTTCCTCTTTTGAAAAACAGAAAAGAAAAGAAAATAGCCAACGCTTCCATCCGCCCGTCTCCTTTCAATTTTCTCAATTTCCCCGTCGCAGGTCTGGATCATTTCTTCTGACCCCACCAAGCGCTCACTTCGAGACACTCTCCGCTGGCAACGCCGCCCCTCTGGAACAGGTCTGCTGTCATGGCAGCCCACCATCTTTCCCATTCATCCCTACTCTTTTCACTGGCTTCCATCAATATGGGCTCCAAGCCTTCAATCATATGGATCACTGTGAGGAGTGCCGTATGCCGTAACGCAATTTGATCTTCAGTCAACGCCTTCCGCGGGTGGCTGGTTGTATCCTTGCCCTGCCCCTCTCTTTCCCACCTCACCTCTCCAAGCGGAATCGCAACTCGACGGCTATCAACACTCTTGAAGATATGAGACTCGGTGGTAAAGGACAGTCCGATGGTCGCACATGGCAGTGGCGTGAGATTTCGACGGTCAAGCGCGACCTCCACCCAGGAATTGTAATCCTGCAGGTACTTGTTCTGTGCCTTTGCAAATGGAGTCGCAGACGAAAATGTATAAGTTGCAGTCGCATCGGCAATTTCCTGGTCCTTTTCTGACAGTCCAGGAGCCGGCGCCGGGTTAGGAAGCAATGTTCGGAATACCAGATCTGAATCCCAAACCTCAAGAATGCCACCCGACTTGAGAACTCGCAACGGTTCACTCAGCGGGTGCGCAGAGCTGGACGGGCACAGCCCTGCATCTTTGATGAAGACAAAGTCGAAATATCCGGTTGGGAATGGCAGGCGGTCTTGGCGCAGATCGTGTCGCTTGAACTGCCAGTTCATTCCCTGTTTGCGCATGTCGGGCGCAATGGAGATAATGTCCAGCCCGGTGAAGGAGATGTCTGTGTGGCCTCTGCTTGCAAAGTAGTTGTAGCATGCACTAGACCACATGCCGGATCCGCATGCCAACTCAAGGACCCGCTTGGGAGGGTTTTTGTCGAAATGAGGGGTGCAGAAAGGGCCCCCCAAAACGCGCATTAGCAACAACGAGCGCAGCATCTGGCGATGGACTTCGGGGAGGTCGCACGGGAGCGGATACGGGTTCTCGGGATCGCGGAAGTAGATACGGTCATTCTGTCTGACGAGGGGACATTGATCCGTAGCAGATGTGATGGACGAGGTGGCCGTCAGGCCCGTCGAATTGGAGGTGGTATGTTTCAGCTCGGAGCTCCAGCTGAGCGTCGCGGCCGTTTGAGGGGGAAAGAAAGCTGCGCCTGACATTATCATGCTTAAATTGGAGGCGTTCTTCTCATCAACTCAATGTTCTGTATGCGGTGGTTCTGGCAACGGTCGATTGCATTCTCAGAGCGCGGTCGCCTCTCGTGGGCATCGGAGAGGAAGATAATGGTAGAAAACATCTGGAAGAGGGAGGGACAGTGGGGTGAAAGGCAGGGGACCCGTTGCGATGGAGCCCGCGGTCGAGGTCCGTCGGCGGCCCCTTGGCGGAGTAGCGCTGCGGACCCTTGGACCCGCCGTCCTTTGTCAGTGCGGTTGCGATCCGCATTCAGACCAGGGGGGTTCGAAAATCAGCATCAAAGGGGAGACGGACGGCCGGAAAGCGACGCCAGCACTGCAGCCGACCTCTAGTTGCTGGTATGGCCGGATCCACGCCGTTGCAGATTGATAATGCTTGACATCATCCACTTGCGGACCAAAGCCGGATGATCACCAGAGTCAGATCGTCATCTATGGTCCCCGATGTACGGAGTAGGCAGGATAATAGTAACACTTCACCCGCGAACCGACCTTCACTGTGACGCTCCTCAAGGCCGTAAAAGAACTTGGTTTTCGATGCGTCTATCAGATATCCAGACCCATGGATGCGGCTCTGCTGCTGTCCGTTGCGAGGCTCGTGACGCCCTGACAGTTGGCAGCCCGCACGTGCACCAGGCTAAATAGTCGCTGCAGTCGTAAGCGAAACCGCCCTGTCCTTGCAGCCACGCGAACGCTGCCCTAATCGAGGCAGCGGCGTCTGTTTTGGATTGGCTCCTGAGCCTCGCTAAAATCTAGACCTCAGTGGGCCTCGAGCGGTCTCCGTACATACTCCGTACTCTGGGCTGCGAAAAGGCCAAAATATCGATACTTTGCCGGCCTTTCCCATGACTCTCCGGAAGATCGCTGCGGCACTACCGGATGGCCTCCTGGACTCCCACCGACTCCGATAGTGCATGCTACTGAGTAGAACAGAGTACAGTCCTTCGTGCGCAGTACATCCATAAAGGCCGGTTGGACAGATCCCCGATGAAGTGGGTAAACGATAACGCGGCCCTGCAGAGGCATTGGGCTGCAAGAGCATGATTATCATCGATTGATGCCCGATTAACAGCGTGATCTCTGTTCCAAAATCGGCGTTCGCAGCGAAAATATTGATGTCAACTGGGGAAATTTCAGAATTTTCTCCAAGCCGCCCCGCGAAGCAAAAGCTCGGGATCTTGCCAAGTCGCTCAAGCATCGAGCTTGGCTTCCCCTGAGCGGTTATGGAGATGCCTCACCCGCAGGCCGGAAACTAAGTCCGCTTCCCCTGAGCGACTACGGACGGTTGACCTGCGTCTGGTACCTGACTAGCAACGAGGCACTCTGTGAACATGGCCCTGGTCGGACCGAGAGCTTCGGGCCGCTCCCCGTTTGCCCTTAGGGGGTTATGCGACATGCTCTGAACTCCCTGGACGCATGAAATGACAGGCAGGGGCCGGGGGTGAGTCTGAAAGGACGACTGCCGGTGCGCGCACACGCCCATCCTCATTATCCGTTGGGGCCGATGGTTGTCCCGCAGGTCACGACTGTTTGGTAGCAGTGGTCATAGCATCGCGCCCGGCTGGGATAGAGAGCACCTGGTCATTTCCAAATTTTCCGCAAAGCCAAGAGTCACGGGCCAAAGAAAGAAACAAAATAATAGGTCGATGGCCGGTCGCTGCGACTACCATCGTCCGTCGAGGCCATGTCCATGGCGCGGGGACCGGAAGCCTGCTTCCATCCGCCACTATCCATCCCCGATGACTTGGGAACAGGAACTCGCCGGCTTGTTGCGGTCCACTTCTACCGGTAGCATGCCATGTGGGAAATCCTAATAGTTTCGGGGGGAGGCGCCGGGGAAGGGGGGAAATGGATCCCGATCTTCAACCTCCTTCCTATTTCCGTTAAATCTACTCCTAAGAAAGAACATGTGAAGATTAAAAGATCAGTCTATTGGAAACGGATAATACCCCCGGGCTCCGGCACGGCGGCACCAACGTCAAGCACAAGGCCCTATCTAAATTTGAAAGAAAAAAAAGGGACTAATGTAAGAATAAAAAGAAACGACGGATTGGATTTGGGGTGTCAAGTGAGGCCAAAACACCCGACCATGGGTGATCCGTCATGGAGGTACCATAGAGACGGAATCCTTAGTCCATGATCTTGATACGCTCGGTGTGCGGTCCTTGTCCTGCCCTGTTTTTGAAGACTTGCCTGTTTGGGCTGAGTAATCACGGCGAACATACCGTGAACGGCAAAAGGTACCTTTTCAAACAGGCATAATAGATCGACATCGCAGGTCGTCAGCAAATAACAATAATAGGATGGACTATGGAATGCTGATGTTTCCCAGGTTCCCCTCCCCCGGGTCCGCCCCCCCCCTCCTTTCTTCTTGAATCTTGATCTTCAGGCTTTTTTTCCTCTCGGCCGAAATTGCTCCAATTACTAAGTACTTAAATTATTGCGTTGAAAAGTGAAACTGATGCAGCGGTAGTAGTGTCTGTGATTTGATTTGGTCTGTTGTTTTGTTCCAAATTTATTATGCAACTCCTGTCACATCTGATGAAACAAAGTCTTATATGAGCTCGAGCTCTAACTGGCTGATCAGAACTCTGAATCATATGTGTGTGCAGGCCCGGCCTTGATGAGAAGAAGCCCATTCACGCTCACCCCACTTTAGGTGAGTTAAGTGATATTCCTACATATGGAGAGGACTTAGGGTTTTAGCAGTAGCAGTACCTGCAGCCCAACCGGACCAGACCAGACAGGGAAATTGCGCTCGTGCACTGGCACTGTGCACATGCTTTAAAAATAGACTTGGAGCAAAGGATAAAAAATTTTTTGGTTGTGGAGCTCGAGAAAAAAAAAATCAAACAAACCTGTCCCCATAACTAGCTGTACGTGAGCTACGTACCTACCTTGTGATTTTTTTTATCTTCCTTCCGGAAGCGCGGCAAAATATCATTTTTCGGCGATACGCGCGGCTATTAGGCACATGTGCATAATACATGTACACACACGCACAACACAGTGGACACCATGCATACTGCGTACAGTAGGAATACGTGTAGATGAAACTAACTAGACGATCAGATCAGATCAGATAAGATACCAATGCTTGATGCTACTGTGATCTGCATCGTGTTGTCCACTATGCCGACGTCTTTACCAATCAGGGTAGGGTATGGGTATGGGTAGCGTTGCATTGCATTGCGTTGAGAACATTATGCATGCATGCATGGGCTGCGTCGGCCGTGGGACGTGGGGGTTAGGTTAGGTAGGCTAGGCTAGGTTGGTGGGGTGTGGTGATGCGGATTCCGGAGTGTTGTATGTATGTATGTGTGATGATCCATATTTTTGTTCTTCTTTTTCTCCGTGAGTTTGGTTTCCTATCTATGGGGACTTGTGAGATAACTTGGATAGGTAGCTCAGTATGATTTTATTTTGATAAGATATGATCTTGTTCTTGCTTGCTTGCTTGTTTGTTCCTTTGTATTTCTCAGGTCGAGGGTTGATGGAATCTTATGATGATGATGAGGAGGAGGAGGAGGAGGACGATGTAATAAATGTATGTGCGTATAGTAGATAGATAGTATGAGAGAGTAACTAGTACATACACACATAGTCTACGTTTAGATTGGATTGTGTTGAACTAGAAAAGGCGACGCTACCAATTTGTTCTTGTGGGATTCCGACCTTATTATACTCGAACAGATTGTGTCCTGACATGTTGAGGTTATATAACTTGATACCAGTCTGTGAGTAATACCTTGTACACTGAATAACGGGAAGCATACGGTGTCCAATATCCACGTGTCAAGTATGTATACCTAGCTGGCTACTCCATCAAGACTTTTTCTTACGTTGATTTGTCTCATGGATATAATAGAGGGTTATCGAACATTAGTCTCATCTTCACAGATCTTGCATCTTTTCTTCTTCCAAATGATTTTTTTTGAGGTCTGTAGATTGTGGATTTGAAACTTGATGATCTTGTTGAAGAACAAAAGAAAGCACGCTATCTATAGCTACAGTAAAAGATTTGGGATCTCTGTCGACATACTTGACGGAATTTGTCGCATGGCTGATGTGTTCAGGACTCCTGGACGATAAAGAGTCCGTGCACAGATGTTCTTTTGAGACTCGCCACGGAAGATCAACAGAAAATATTGATTTATGGGAATCCATAGAAACATGGTATTATTCGGGTGGGAAGGATGGTTGAGAGGAGGGAGGGACCTAAACCGGGACATGTCGGGGGTTGACGATGGGCAGCATGTCAGTCTTTTTTCTATTCACACCCATGCTATTGCAGTTGTCCCGATACCTATTATTGGAGGGCAAGTAATTTGCGAAATACTGCATCATCTTCGCCCATCTTCGGACACACAGACTTGAGACTACCGGTGGCTGCCTCCAGAGTCTAATCGCAATATTTACCTCATCCAACTTCTGGTCCCTCCTTACAAAATGACAGCACAGCGTCTCTTAAAAGCGGTTCTAGATCAGAGCCTTGGAATATTACGTCCATACAGCTTGAAGAGCGAACTGCAATCGACATATCACACTGTTGAGAATTCGGCCTGCCAACATCCGGACAGACTCGCTGACACGATGAAACTATCGCGTTAATAAGACACTCGCTATCTTCCTAGCCTTATGGCCGTGCTGCTTTCGCGTTTGCTCTCCTTCTTGAAGAGAAGAAACGCCTGTCAAGACGCCAACGACGGCTGAGGCCGACCCCTATTTTGAGCCTGTCCGTTGAGCTTGTGCTCGAGATCGCAGCCCTTCTCCCTCCACCGTCCCAACTGCGCCTTGCATTGAGCTGCAAATCATTTCTGGCGATTATCGACAGTTCTGGAGCCCTCCAACTGTCAAGTCAGTTCCGGCCCCGAAGGGACTTTCCCAGCCTGTGTCTTACCTCGGAGCGTAGCCTTTATGTCCTTCCCATGGATGGTGGCGACTGCTCCGGCGTCTTGAGAATTCTCGATGGCGATGCTGTCCCATGTGTTTCAAGCTGCATCCTGCCAGCGAATTCTCCGCCTGGGACCTGAGGCGACATCCGACAGGGCGGACTTGCATGTTTGGGCCATTGGTGGGTGTCTTCCATCTCTTGTCCATGTATCAACATGACATTTCATGATAAGAGAAAGCTGGTTGATCAACTCAGGGAAGAGAAATCCGCCGCCATGAAGCAGCCCAAAGACTCGCTAGATGCGAGACCTGTGTGGATTGTGATGTGAGCACTAGTGCCACGTCCTTCTGGCACGAATGCTCCTATAATTTGCAGTACGAGACAACGGTAGTAACGGTACTTACCAGAATTAATCCGATCTTTCAGGAGCATGGTGACCTGCTCATGCAAACTGAATACAGCGTGACCGGTCATTCTCGCCAAGCATTCCTCTTACCGCGAGTTTGCTGTCCACACCGCAGCATCTACACCTACATTAAGGATATGTCGAACATTGTCTCGTATTACAGGCAACAGGGACGTGACTTGAGACCTGACCTGGCACGGCCGGTCCATTGCAAGTGGTGCCAGACATCAATATCAGATTTCGAGATAAAGATGGACAGATGCACGTTTCGCACCTGCTCCTTTCGGACTCGGAGACGGCTAGGCAAAGGGTATGAGAAGGCCGACAGACGTTGGTACGAGCAGAGCCGCTTCTCAAGTGAGTCGTTGCCGTGCAAGGCGCTGCTTGAGCGACGACCATGGAGAGAATGGATTTCGCCTCACCCCACTGAGAGTGAGCTGAGAGAATTCTTTAGTTGATTCACAGCCGCTGGGGTGTGTCAGACTCGGTTTTTATGGAGATCACGGACACCAGATATATTTCTTTGTCAAGGGAAAAAAGAAAGGTGTGCTTCGCTTACATTACTTGCTACTGAGGGATTCGGTGCAAGAGTGGCTGGGGGTCTCCCTGATTACACATTGGAATTTCGACTGAGAACAATGTTGGGCACCAGTGACCGCAAAAAGCAAAAGCATCATGGTCCTTGAAATGTCGGGGAGCCCGCTGATCTGCTGGAATGATCAAAGAGCACAACAGGTTTCTGTCTGTTTCCTATTCATGAACAGATTGAGGCCCAGCAGCTTTCTCCAAATCGCACGTGGATATATATGCGTATAGGCTGTGAGAACGACCAGTACATAGTCCCTGAAACAAGCCGAGGTTCGCAGTCTTTGGTGATGGTGATTGACCCTTCCAACAACACATCTGCGCAAGTTTCGCAGCTGCAGAATATCCCAACCCAGCAGGAACTCCCCTCTGCTCCTGGAACTGCGGAGCAAATCGCAAGGCGAAATAATTCAGACTCTGCAAATGAAAGAGATCCGACGTCGTCTAGCTGGCGTGGTTATCTCATGCCATTCACAGCTCCCCTCGGTCGAGGCGCAAATTATGATCTCTCTCTGTGCGGTCAACTTGGACTGCCCTAAATTGCCCCAGCACTCGTATAGATAGCTTTCTACAATCTGATTGGCTGATCGCTCAATTATACTCTGTATAGTCACTTTTCTCCACAACATTTGTGGTTAATGATTCCATGCAGCTCTTAGGTCCACCACACCAATTGACTCTAACAAGCCCAGAGGTGGGTTTGGCAACCCAACCCAGATCCCCAACCCCGTGCAGATGATATGTGCTGGACATACGGTGAGGATTGGTAGATTGCAAGGATACACGCTACGGTGGGGAGGATGAGACTTGAGAAGAAGACTTTCGCCCTCGCATGTTCCATACGCACTGTTGCGCCGAAAACTCCCACAGCGCTAGACGGGGTCAAATGGCCGCCCCTGCCACCAACCGACTACTGCTTCTATCCGGTGAGTGAAAGTTAATAATATCGTTGTATATCGAGTCTCACGGTCCTCAGGTTGTGAACACTTGGACCGTTCCCGTCCCCCTCGATCCGGACCGCCTGAGAAAAGCCCTGGCAAAAGCCTTGAGTGTATACTCCATCAATGCCGCGAGACTCGGCATTAATCCCCGGACATCGACCTGGCAGCTGAACTTCGTCAATCAAGCGGTGCCCTTGACGATCGGAACCAGCTCTCGACCCGGCCCGTTCGCTGTCGACTGGAACGGGAAAAAGATCCAGGTACCCCCGGCGAGGATTGCGCACCAAATGATCGATATTAACAGAACGGTGCTCCCATCCACCAAGATTATTATGATGAAGTGTATCCAGCAGGGGCTACGCCCGACGAGTATGCTGCAAACCCGCTGATGAAGCTCAAAGTGACGACTTGGACCGAGACCGGACAGACCAGCATCATGCTCTCGCAGAGCTACCACTTGGGTTGGGCGGCAGCAGCTTAGCAGATTGATGACAGACTGACTCGCTGGAATAATATATGCGACGGTTTGCCATGACAAACTTCATGACCGCCCTCTCCGACTTCTACCAGGACCGGTCCCCTTCATACCCACGTACGAAAAACATCGCATCCCTGACCCCATTATCAAGCCGAGCGCTTCTCACACCGCCGGCTTGAAGAACATATCCTGGCTCTGTGTCGACTTTGATCGGAGTCAACTGCAAGAGAAGGAAGATATGGTGAAATCGACAAGGCGCGTGGATCTGAAATCAGCGCGGCGTTCAGAAAAGCAATTGCCGCGGCTACGAGGGCGCAATGTGGCCAACAGGCCCGGCTGAGTAGCGGCGATGCATTCGGGGTATCTCATCAGCCGGCTGAGCGATGCGTTCCAGGGCCCCGCTCCCGAATTCGTTCAGCAGGTTATCAATGTCAGTTGCACTTGTTCGTATTCTTTCCGATCTTTACACTGACTGGAGGTCATCTTTTCCATCTTCCTGCCAGTAGTACCGCGGTCGAACTCTTATCATCAACGGTGACCAATACCATATTCCTCTCACCAGCCTCGGGAACACGTTCATAATTTTCAACGTGGACCCGGAGTACATTCCCAAGGAGCGTACGCCAGTGTGAGTGCATCCTCACCACGCAGAAAAGATGGCCGTCTGACAGATAATAATCTTTCGACAGTAACATAGCGCTGGCGCTCAATCGTTCTCGGCATGAGCTCTCGGACATGAACTACTTGAGCTGTGTGCATGCGTTGTATACCCATCTCTACCAGCGCGGTATTCGTGCCGGCCGCTTTTCCTACGATGCTGGCCATGCTGATTCCATCATTAACAATCTTGTCAAGTGAGTGGGCTTTTAAAAAAAAAAATAATAAAGGCCCTCGCTGCTTGCTGCTCACACTCCAATGCATCAGGATGGACATCACCGCGCCGCACTTTGGATACCCGGCCAGAATGGGCAGATTGAATGAGAGGTCATGGAGAACCTGCTGCAGATTATGCATGCCAATGCGGCGGAGCGGTTGCCCGATGGAAGGTACCGGCATCACCCAGAAGACTTGGTGGTCTCCACCAGGTTGAGGCCTGATGTGGCATAGAGATTTTGTCGGATGGTCGCAGAGGAGCAAGAGAATCTTTCCGGACAGTGAATTAGTAGAAGGACCGGTATAGACTGCTATAGATCACTATAGTGTTTGAAAGACATATGCAGTTCTTTCTTTCTTTCTTTCTTTCTTAGAGTTGTCACTAAGACAAATTAACCTGTTTTTAAGATAGCATTTAATCTGGAGTGTTTACCAGGCCTTAACGAATCTTCTCAGTCAGAGTTCTGCTCAGATAACACTTAACCTTTGATAGGTCTTTGTACTGAGGGTTGTGTGACTGGGTTCTTCTAGTCACCACTTCCGAGCTTGAAGCAGTCCTGAACACAGAGGACGAAGATGGCATCGAGTGCCAGAGCAATGCTGAGCACCAGTGACCGCAAAAGCAGAAGCATCATGGTCCTTTCAACGCCAGGCAGCTCATTAGGTAATCTGCTGGAATGATCACAGCACAACAGAATTCTTCTTGCTTCTATTCATGAACAGGAGGCTTGGCAGCTTTCTCCAAGTTTCATGTGAGCATGTATGCGCACAGGAAGCAAGAACGATCAGCACAACAGCTGTAGGCTTGCACCAGATCATCAGGCAGGCCCAGACCGGCTGATGTGCATACAACGGAATGGAGTGATGTATAGAATGTAGGTCACGTGATAACAAATCGGTCCGGTCACCTATTATTAGAGAGAGATACAATGATAGTACCGACGTAGCGGTAATGTTATTCTATTCTTTTATTTCTCTGTCAGCTGAGAACGGAGGATTAAATAAAAGAAGAGGGTACCTATTTAGAGTATATATTGGTCAAAAGTCGTACAGAGCGGGATATTACCTTATGAAATAGATCAGCTGTTGATAATAGTATCTGTTACAAAAGTTGTAAAAATACTCACAAATTTACGACTTCTAGATCTTATAATACACGATCCTACGGCACCATTTGACGAGATGCGTGTCCAGATAATGCCGGAGAATGCCCGAGGACCAGTTCATGACAGCGAGGTTGGATGAGGCTCGAGTGTCCTTTTGCTGCGTGGGCCCGGGCCCCACGGCGGCCAGCGAATCACGCCGCCTCGAGGGCCGCTGGCCTCTGGTCACGTGATACACTACAACTCCCGCTCTCGATGCAAACCACTTCGCAGCATCAAGGCGACAGAGCGCCATCAGAGCACCAGGCCTATGCATGCGACGTTTTTCTCGACAAGTACCTCTCTGCAGTCCTGTCTGTGTTGCTTGAACCTGGTTTCCTCGACCGGGAACCCATATTAACCCACGGTGCGGGATTCCTGGTAGACCGACTTCGTTCTCCGGTGCTCTGACTCGCAGCCGATCACCGGCCCCTATCGTTCGACCACCGCTCTCTACGCCGGATAACAAGGGACAAGTGAGCAGGGTGACGGGCAAGCTGTGGCCATTTGCTGCAGACGCGATCTTGGAGAACCCATAAGCGCGGTTCAAAGGTGGTTCCGCCTTAGGACCCCATGTTGAAGAGAAGGAGAGAACGTATCCGATCTCTCACTCCGACTCTCACTCCTTCGACGAAACCCAGACCAGTATCTCCGACTCGTCTCTTCACCAAGCGTCCTCCTCCAGCAAACCATCTACGGTCTCATCTGCCACGTTAAATGGCAGATGGTACCTACCGGTTCCAGCAGCCTGGGGCCGGGCAGTTCTACTTCCAAGCGCAATCTCAACAGCACGCTCACCAACGACACCTCGTCCGCAACGGAACAAGTTCTCCGACTGGAAGATTAAAATTCAACACCGATACACCATCTCCTTCTCGATCCCCTCCTCTCAGTCAGTCCGCCGCTTTGAATCCATACACCATGTACAACCAGGGCCATCAGGGGCAGCATGTCATGCTGAACGGTGGGCAAGCCCACCAGAGGTTTGGCATGCAGATGCCCAAATTTCAACATCAGAACCATCATCCTCATCATGCACAGCAGCAGCAGCACCATCCGCATCAACACCAAGCTGCCCACAATCTCAACCACCAGCATAACTTCTCCGCGGGGGCATTAGCCAGCACCACCCCGCACTTTACCCCGAGTCATCTGCAGAACGGTGCTCCTGCAAACGTTGAAGAAGAGATCGACGAGTCCATGAATGAGCATTGGCAACAGCAGCTTCAACTGGCTGCGGAGGCGAGACAGGCGAACTCCCCGCATTACTACGCACGGACCGTCGCGCAGCAAACCAAGGGCATCCAGATCGCGCAACCGGAGGAGAATGGAACTGACGGGCGCAACGGTACGACCGGAGGCAAGGAGGCCCGAAGACAAGGTTGGCAGGCCCTCGATTTCGGTGGCCAGGGACTCCGCGCGCTCTCCAGCTCCTTGTTCAACTACAGTTTCCTGGACAAGCTTTATCTCAACCATAATAAACTAAAGGCTCTTCCTCCTGCAATCGGGCAGCTACGGAAGCTCACTCACTTGGATCTATCCGGCAATGAGCTCAGTGAGCTTCCGGAGGAGATTGGCATGCTTACGAACCTGAAGAAGCTTTACCTCTTCGACAATAACCTCCACACTCTACCTTATGAGATGGGTTATCTCTATCAGCTGGATACTCTGGGCATCGAGGGCAACCCGCTCAATGATGTGTTGAAATCCCAGATCATGAAGGAGGGTACCAAGGCTCTTATCAGGTACCTGAAGGAAGAGATGCCAGGTAGGTTCAATTTACGTCTGTCGTTTTAGTCGGAAATTTACTGACATTTATTCAAGACCACCCGCCACCGTCCGATCGAGACTGGATTGTCCTAGACGAGACCGCCAATTCATCCAATGCGCCTACGGACAAATTCACAGTCCTCTCATACAACACGCTGTGTGACCAATCCGCGACTCAGCAACATTATGGTTATGCTCCATCGCGAGTGTTGTCGTGGGAGTTTAGACGAAATCTCATCTTGAGCGAGATAAGGTCTCACGACGCAGATATCGCCTGTCTGCAGGAAATTGACCAGGGAAGCTACAATGACTTCTTCAGGGAGCAGCTTGCCTACAACGACTATAAGGGAGTGTATTGGCCAAGAGGTAGAGCCATGGGAATGCACGAAGAAGAGGCAAAAGGAGTCGATGGTTGTGCCACTTTCTTCAAGGGGAGCAAGTACATCCTCCTCGACAAGCAAATGATCAACTTTGGCCAAACTGCGGTCCGAAGACCGGATGCCAAGGGTCAAGATGACATTTATAACAGATTATGGCAGAAAGATCACATTGCCGTTGTCGTGTTCTTGGAAAATCGGATGACCGGCAACCGGTTAATCGTTGTCAACGCTCATCTCTACTGGGACCCTGCATACAAGGATGTCAAGCTGATTCAGACCGCCATTCTCATGGAGGAAATCACCAAGCTCTCGGAGACGTACGCAAAGTGGCCTCCATGCACCGACAAGCAGGCATTCCGCTTTTCAGAACCGGAAGCTGGCTCCGAGAGCCAGGAGAATAAAACTCCAGTCGAGCCTGCGCCGTCTGCCGAATATGCCAGCGGCGATCAAATCCCCCTTGTTATTTGCGGTGATTTCAACTCAGCCCCAGGATCTGCAGCGTACAACCTCATCGCGCACGGTGGGTTGACGGAGGAGCACCCTGACCTCGAGAAGCGGCTCTACGGTAACCTCAGTCGCGTTGGCATGACCCATCCGTTCAAGTTGAAGTCTGCATACGGGGCCATCGGTGAACTGAGCTTTACGAACTATACGCCCGAATTCAAGGACATTCTCGACTACATCTGGTACTCGGCGAATGCGCTTCACGTTACCGGATTACTTGGCGAAGTGGACAAGGAGTACCTATCGAAGGTACCGGGATTTCCGAACTTTTATTTTCCTAGTGATCATCTCGCATTACTTGCGGAGTTTTCAGTTAAGGGGAAAAAGGGTAAGGTTGTTGAGGCGGATTTTGGGCCGCAACGGGATCGGGATAAGTCGAATTGACGGAATGGTGCATATCAAATATTATGAGACTGGTGTTTGTGCAGCCGGTTTTCCTCTCTATCTCGGAATCTTTGCGGGTCTTTTGTGTTTGTTGCGTCGTCTTACCTCCTTGTTTTTGTTTCTTACGCGTCCTGTGAGTTTCATTGCGTAGTGGCAATTCCGCCTGCGTGCATTTGTTAAGTCAGTCTTCTCGTATTATCATGTTCTTGGAAACTACTCAAATGGCGTGGCAACCTCTCTTTTTTTTCTCTCTCGTTTTCCCCTCTCCCTTTTCCTGTATGTTGGGTGTGTTTGTAAACTTCCCGCGGCCTCTTCATTTGGGAAATAAACCGTTCCTCTCGACGGTTTTTCCCTTCCTTGTTGAGGAGCAACAAACGGGTAAGTTTGGTGTTCAGGTGAAATGAAGTTCGGGGGCTGGAAATGGCAAGCCTTCGTGAATTTCTTGCTTGTTGTATGATGCTGGGTTTGGTCCGAGGCGAGGATTTTATTTTTTTTCAAACTCTCTTCTTTTTATCTCTCTCCATTCGGCGAACAGGATTCGTTTCCGTTTTCTTTTAAGTGTATCTTCTCTTCTCCTCGCTTGGCTTTCTGTACCTTTTTTTCTCGAAGAAAATAGGACCCTCTCTCTCTGTCTTGAAACAAGAGAGAAGTGGACTTTTCAACTTCACCTGTTTCACCTACGGTATGCTTCAGTAGTGGAATTTTCCTCCGGTGCTGTGGTCCGGTTTCTGTAAGATAGTAGACCATCTTCTGCCGGCTCGTAAGAACACAAAGCAATGGGCACATTGCGTATCTAGGAAATAATGCAGTTTTACGGAGTAGCTGGTAGCCCGTTTATTTTCTATCAAGGGTATATAGAATAGAAAGCCAGGCAGTCGTCCGGAGAATACTTGTCTTGGTCAATCTAGGTGCCTACGTAGTCAAAGACAATATCCCATGGAGTAAGCAGATAGTATGAACGCAATACATTTCCTTCTTTCTAGCCATCTTGGGCATGTGCTGTCTATCCTACATAGCTGAATGAAATGTCACATGTCGACAGACGGGATCCGTACCTAGTTAAGTTGAATCTGAACATTCAAAGCAGGTACAGTACCACTAGGCACCTATCTCCTGACTCTGACTGTAGTGGGGAAATCATTAATGGCTGCAGCTGTTTCCGTTTACCCTAGTTAATTATATCTTTCCTTCGAGTTCCTATACAAACCCTTCCGCGATGGATGTGGCTGAGTACCTATCTGCGGCGTGGTATCCTCTATACACCCGAAAGTGTGTACAACTTCCCTTCGTATCGTATCCATATTGTAGTACTGAGTGGGGCCCAATTCTGGAGAATAGGTATCTCTCCTTGCATCGAAGTTGAACAGCCAGCATTTTGCTCTGTGTAAACAGGTGTACGAAATAGGCAGAGAAGCAGTAGCAATGACAGAGAATGACTCCCCAGATCAGATCACAATTCCCTTGTGGAGCAACTTGTCTGTATATTGCCCGGGTAAGTTGATATCTATCGCGTAATGCGCGTATTCTGCCTCCTGGGCACGCCAAAGGAAGTCCTTTGTCTGTGGTATATATGGTTCAGGTGATTTTCTGTATCGGGGTCCGTGGGGGAATATGCTCTTATGCTGGTAATCATGTACAGAATAAGTATATATTGGTAAAGGCGAGGTGATCCCATAATGGTATCCAAAAAAGGTTGTCATTAGCACAATAGCTGTAACTGGCTGGAGGACTATCTGATTCCTCTTTACTCTCCATGACGTCCCCTGTTAGCTTATCATGAGAGTTAAAGTCTGGTCCAGTCAAGCTAAAATTGAACCTAGGTCGCAAAGAAACCATTGTCTCAACAGACTCGATCTGGGTTGTTGTTGTTGGAGACAACTCCATTGCAACACGTACAATTTTTCGTATGTACGTTAGGATCTTCCTTGCATGACTACAGTGGGGTTCAAAAGTTTTTAACACGCAAAATCGCGCTAATTTCACCGCCTTCCTATTCATATTATTCAGAACTTCTAACCGCCTAATATTTAGTATACCAACCATCTGCATTTAGAACCGCCTGAACACGATGAGGCATAGTATTTGAAAGGTTCTGTAGAACCCTCTCATCAATAGCATGCCAGGCCTCCTTAGCAGCCTCAATCAAACACCCTAGTGTTTCCTGCGTATCTGGGGCTTGTTAAAGCTCAGGATAGCGCTCATAAATAACTGCTTTCATAAGT